>NW_009700695.1:6459-108143 GCF_000703405.1 Apaloderma vittatum | reverse complement strand
TGATTCTATGATTCTGATTCTATGATTCTATATACCTGCAATCACTGTCTTCATATTGCTTCTGAAGCTGAAACTTACTATATCAACAAAGCAGCTCACATCTTGAAGCAGTAGTAGAGACTTTATATACCTGAATTAGCTTCAGCTTTTCTGATTTTGGAGTCAATTTTTTAAAGACTGACACAGGGAGATATTACAGTAGAAATTGCCTTATAACTAATGTGCCAGTTTAAGTAGTGAAGGATATTTTTTAAAGTATACAAACAAAATGAAATAGAAGATAAGATGATGGAAGAACAACATGTAAAAAGGTAAAAAAATATGGTTAAGGCTTTAAAGACTGAATTTGTGCAACTCTATATGAATAATTCCCTACAAGGAATTCCTTGATAAATATCACTAACATCACTGGTACTTCTAATGTCGAGACAATAACGCACGTACGTTTTTAATAAATGCTTATATAATCACACAGAGAATAATAGCAATTTTTTTTTCTCAACCAACTATTATGATTATAAAGAAAAAAGTATATACTTTTCAGGTGAACAGAATGATTTGAGTAATTTGTAGGGTAAAAAGAAGAACCTAGGGACTGGCTTTAACTGCCATTTTTAAAAATTGCTTTGGTTAGTCTTCAGTCCACCAGATCATGAGGCAAATCAGCTAGTAGGTTTTGGGTTAAGGAGTCATTCATTGAATACAAGGATTTAAGCTGCCTACAGGAGGAGTTCTGAGACTCTTCAGTGAAACAGATGTAGAAGAAAGTAGAAGTGTAGTGCACTAATACTACCTGCAAGGTAGGATGGACAGTTATTAGAAACTGCTGATTTTAAAAACAGGTACTCAGAATAAAGACTGTTTATGCACGCACTTTCAAAATTCACCTCTAGCCCTATAAGGAAGCATCTTAATATATTTCACTGCTGATTTGGATAAGTAGAGAAAAGAATGTTTTGTACATTAATTTTGTCTTGATGTGAAAGATTGGAAAAGGGAAATATCTAATAATTTATGGATGTATTCTGAGTCTGTTGCATCATTTAATTTATTTAATCTGTCTTTCAAAGGAACTTATGGACTCAACACTTATTCTATGGAAAAAATTCCTTAATTTTAATCCAAACAAATAAAAAGTATAAAAAAACTTTAGCCTTTTTTATTTTTATATTTTTTAAATGAAGTCAATGAACATTTACTGAGTGTATCCGTTAACATGACACAATATTTTTTCCATAATTACTTTATCCTTTTTTTTTATTATTCTTTCAGAGATCATCTATAGCTGGGTATTTAATGAATTCCCATCTTTTGTGGCAGAAGACAGCAGACGCTTCATCTCTCAGGAGACAGGCAATCTCTACATCTCCAAGGTGCAAACATCTGATGTCGGCAGCTATATATGCCTGGTAAAAAACACAGTGACAAATGCCAGAGTTTTGAGCCCTCCTACACCTCTGACACTGAGAAATGATGGTAAGAAATACATGATTTCTGGATACCACATGTAAGCAAAAATACTAAGCCAAAAATACTCTAGTTAATGTAAGAACCATGATTTCATTGATTTTCAATATGGATGTGTACTTACTGCAGCAATCAGCAAAGCGAAGGTGATCATATAGAGACTTTCTTTTAAGATATCTACAGTTGTGAGAATATTTAACCTCTCATGGCTGAGGTACAGTCTGACACCTTCTGATGTATTTTGTTTAGAACAGTCACACATTCTTGTTATTCTGGTGCTTTGCCACTGACAGGGAGCAGCAAATCTCACTCCTCAGTAAGGGTTTCTTCTTTAGGGCTCTGTTCAGATGCCTCAACCTGAGAGGCCATTGCCACTGAGATACCCTCAGGCATCTGAGACATCCATGGAGGACTGGCAAGTACCACATGGGGTGTGCAGATCAGCAGCAGGATGCCAGGAGATAGATATATTCATACATCTCAGATGACAGGTCACACAAGGTTAAACAGCTGAAGGGAGGTTGTATTGCTTAAAACTTTACCTGTTGCTGTGATAAATACCGGTTACACTTCCAGGCTTCAGTTCAGTGCACTCATCAGATACCACCAAGAACACTACAAAGCTTTGATTACAATGAGTGCTAGTTACCCAGGTAGTTTTTAGTCTCATCAAGGCATATTATTGCAGTAATTTTGTGTAAGTAAGCACCTGAATCTTATTAACATAAACTCATTTTTTTCTCAAAAATCAAAAGAAAACGCCTTCCAATAATATTTCTTATGGAGCTGTTTGACATTTGAACATAAATTATATGTAACTTTGATTCTGTTGGAATATCTGCCTCTAGAGGCAGTCATGTTATTTGCTCTTTTGCAGCAAAAAGACTCATATTTATTACATTATAATTGCTTTTTGGTTTTGTTTTCTGTCAAAATAATGTTATTTCTGAGAAAAAATATTATTTCCATGAATGCCTATATTTTCCTTTTTCTCGAAGACGTTCCACATTTCATAATGCTTTCTACTTCTTCAGAAATGCAATTCAACAGTATAACATATGTGAATCCATACTTACATAAATCAAAGAGAAAGTGAGTCTAAGGTTTTTGTCTTGTTTATAGCTTTTCTAGAACTGAGAGTAGTCCTGTGCTGTAGAAGTGTTACAAAAGTTTGACTTAAATGCAGGTGACTTAGTTTAACAGAGCATAAAAATATGTTCACAGATTAGAATGGAATTAAGTTAATTTATTATGCATCATAATAAATTTAAATTTCTGTCTGCACAGTGTGCAGCCTCTATAGGAAAAAGCTGCATGTTTTAATCCATCATTTCATATTTTCTTTTTTGCTGGTTTAATACCTGTGCAAATTATTAAGTTTAAGGTGTTTAGTATTACTGAATTAACATAGCAGACCTGACCTTTTCAATATCAACATTTGAAAATACAATAAACCTCCCCCCCCAAAAATACTTGTCCTTTTAATCAGTTTGAACTCTAACAAAAAAAAAAAAAAAAAAAGAAAAAAAGAGATACAATGTTATGGTCATATTTACTCTTCATCTCTTGCTCTATTATTTCTTTATGACATTTCTTCACACTTTTATTGGATTCAAGTTTTGTGCAGAAATTCAACATAACCATTATCCATATCATACAAACAGCATGGAGACATACACACAGTGCAGTATAAGAAATGGAGAGATTAAATAAGGATAAAGGCAGCAGTTTACATCACTGAACTAAGAAACAAAAACTGTGAAGAATACTTTTCAGATTTTCTTAAATGTCAATAGGTTAGTATATATCAGCCTCAAGCAAATTTGTGTTTCATGGCTGGCTGTCATACAGCTGTGGTAATCCAGCCTTCTGAACTGTATTAGAGTATTGGGGAGGTATTTGCACACAGCTTAACCACTCCTCAACAATTTCCCAATTCATTTTTTCACACACATGCATTTCTACCAGGTTTTCATGCCTTGATTTTTATCTCTTGGGATTTCTGGACAGCTCTTTTCTTGTAATGGAATTCTTCTTCATACAGCTTTCTGAGTTTTAATGGTTGGCATCACAACTGTCATTATCTTACTCAGTCAGCACGTCTGTCAGGAACTATAGGAATAATTTTTCCAAAGGGCATTATGTAAATAAAACAATAAAACAAATAAAACAATAAAACAATTATATAGTCTATAATCTCTAGAGAGATGTATCATTAACTCAAAAATATTCTACTTGATATATTTATCATCACTATTGGATTTTGATATATAAATAGTATATGTACCCAGGGGACTGGACGGCTTGTGATCGAAAACACTCGTATGGCAACATTGGTCTCTATTTATCCATGAGGAATAAATGGAAAAACATTAAGACTTTCTGTCAAACTCGGCAAGAATGTAGGAACTTCCTGGGTTTTTATTAATCTTGTACGTCTTTTGCGATGTGTCTCAAAGGAGAACTTAGCTCCTTGATATGAAGCAAATTAAATAAAAACATCAAGAAATCCTTCAATGGATTCTGAGTAAAATGAATACCTCATTTGTTCAGATGTCCTTGACAATCAGTCTTTGCATACAATTCAATTTCACTTCAAGCCGGGTTATAAAAACACTTTAAAATTCTATCTGAGGAGATAAAATGTTTTAGTAGGAAAAAATAATTATGCATCATTTCATTAACTGCCTTTATAATGCATTAGAAACTTTGAGGAATTATTTAATAACTGTTTACAAATAATAAACAGGGTTGTTAAAATGAATCTTTGCAGTTGTGGATGCTGATTCGAAGCAGTAAATTATCTTGACTAATAAAAACATCAGAAAGTGTCTTCAAATTTAGGAAAGAGAAACTTAGGGAGTATAAAACATTTGATGTTTGATAGCATAAGGCAGTTATTTCAAGTTCACGTATTTTCATTCCAGCTTTTCTTCCTTTTTTAATCTTTTTTTTATTTCTCTTGAAAAGATGTCAACTTTAACATTATTACTGTACAGGAGAGAATTAAGTAATTCTTCATTTTATCTTCATGTAGATACTGCCTAATGGCTTTGCTGAAATTTCCGGAAAAAAATGAGAATGTGTACAATTTCAGACACAGAGGAACTTTCTACTCTGTTCCATTAGATCAAATTTATACCCCAACAGAGGACATTGTATCTGACCAGACATATTCTCATGTTACTGAATGCAAGTCTTGACCTTCAGATTCTTTTTCCATGTCACCATAGTCCTGTGAACTGAACCTTGTCTTTCCTAAATGTATTGATTAATTTTACATGATTAATATTATCACATAATGATAGAACACATAGTTATCAAAGTATTAAGGATGTTAATTTTTACTTTTCCATGATGGAATATGGTTTGCATTTACTCATTGATGTTTTGCTCCGACATGTGTTTGAACACCACTGGGTTATCTAATGATCTCTTTTTCAACATTAAGAAAAGTTTGGAAGAAGTCTTGATAATTTTCCCAATGATGGAAATTAAACAATAAAAGTGGTCAGTATAGGACAGTAAGGTAATAAATAATACATGGTTTAAAGGTAGAACAAAATCAACAGTTTCACAGACATAGACTATTTCCATCCCTGAAGAATACTGATAGTTTTTGATTAACTGATAATTACCATTAATTTTTTTTTAAAGATTAATATTTACAATTTGTCGGTTTTTCTCTTCCAGAAATGCACAGATTTTTTTTTCCTGCTAACATTACTAGTTTTGTCTTCTAATGTATTTATTCACATAGAGCTGAATTCCAGATGAAATAAAGCATGCCTAGATTGTAATGGGAGTTGAAAATACTTATACAGCTGTGACTTAATACTGCCAGCTTGTAGGCTGCCTCTTTCGTGTGGATTATTCTGCAAGATCACTAACTCACATTTTTTGTGTCCAATTACATCTCCTGCATGAATTGTGTAAGTCCATAATAACTATGCAAGACTGGCTGGAAACCATGAGAACTACTCTTAATGCTCCAGGATGGAAGTCAAACCTGAAATAATCCTACTTTGATTTTTTCCGAACAGAGTCAAACTGTCGGGGCAAAAATCCAGTTTGATCTCTAGCTATATACAAAGACCGATAGCACTGACAAAGACAAGGTCTGCTCTAGGGGAAGGCTGATAAAATGGAAATGTCCTTGGACAGTCATTACTTCTGTAGTAAATGTGTTGTTTCTCCCCTAAAATTGTAGTGAGTTATTTTAATGATAGGTCATTCTGAAACCAAAAACAAAAGACTTCCCACAATCTCATTTTTTCTGTATTAAAAATACATCCTTCAAGAGTTACAGGTATTTTGAAGAAACAATTTTTGTCCATTTCTGTCTGGCTCTTGTGCCTAGATCCCACTGCAAGGTTGTCAGAAATAAAAGAGATCAAAGTCAGGAATAGAAAAAATACAAACAGTGTTATTTTAATTGAAAAAATAAAAAAAAAATAAAAGAGAACATACATAATAAGACAGGGAGGAGGGCATTTGTAGGGTTTGCTTTTTTTGATTTTTTCTTCCCAGAATAATCCATTTAGAAATAATTCCATTTAGAAAACCTGTTACAAGCAGAACAAGGGGTCTTGCCACCTAAAATTCTGAGTGAAAAACTATGGGTAGGCAGGAACTTTTATGAAGGGCTCCTATACAATAATCCTTTACACAGTGTTTCGCACCTTACCTTCTTACCACTTCATGAAGTATCTTGTCTTGGATTTTATGTTCTAGAAATTGCTGCTGCAACTGCGAGTCTTATACTGAATGTTGTATTTTTATACTGTATTTTTATATCACTTTTTCAGAAGTATTGCAAAGAGTTTGCTCTTTTACATATATAAAAACTTTGTAACGTATATTGTAGATGGCTTAAGTGCACTATCAAATAACACACAAGAATGCAAAAACACAACACTATTTGTAAAATATTTAGCCTAAAAAAGATTATAGAATAAACATCCTGGGGATGTCTTTTGACAATGAAAATGGGAGAATTTCAGGAGAAGAACCAGGAAAGGTTTTTAAAAGCTTAGATTCCAGCATTTGGTCTAGAACAAGAACTCGTACACTGGAAAACAATTTGCTTTGAGTTTAGTTTACTTTGAGCTCTGGTAAGATAATGTCTTTCAGTGATTTTTAATTGTTAAGTTTTCCCATTAGTTTATAGAAATGCTATCTGATGGAAATGAAGTTGTTGCTTTTTTTAATTAGATAAAATAATTTAAGATTCTAGACATGTATCATCTTGAACATCTTCTACCCTCATGTTTCATGTTTTGCTTCTCCTTCTGATGATTTATGAAACTAAACTCCTACTAAAAATTGTTCTGGCTTTGAAAGTAAAGGATAGCAAGAAAAGCTTCTATAAATTATTAATAACAAAAAAGGGATTATACATAAATATATTAATAACAAAATATATTTTTATAAAAATATGTATTACTATATGAATATATTAATAACAAAAGAGAGCCTCCATCCCCTGCTAGACTCATGAAGAAATATAGTGACACAGGATGAGGATAAGGCTGAGGTGCTTAATACCTCCTTTGCCTCAGTCTTTAACAATAGAAACACCTGTACTGAGGGAAGCCAGCCCCCCAAGCCAAGAGATGAGGGCCAGGAGCAAAACTTCCCCCTCATAATCCAGAAGGAGATGGTCAGGGACCTGCTGCTCCACATCAACCTCCACAAATCCATGGGGCCAGATGGGGTACATCCTAGAGTACTGAGAGAGCTGGCAGAGGTTTTCATTAAACCACTAAATTCAACTCAGGATTAGGAATGATACTGCATCAAACAGTAGCTATTAAGATTTCAGATATAAGTGTGTTGGTAATATTTTAATTAATGGTGACAAAATTAAAATTTCTGCAAAGTGATAATGAAAATAAGCTTTATAGTTTCAAGTGGTTTCCAATTATTAAGAATGGTCATACCTAATGTTATGTATTTTACCACTCCAGGATCTTAGATACATTTTCACAAGTGACTGCTTTCTTTTCAATCATGATGTATTGCATAACGCACAGATAAGAATGTCTTGTCAGTTCACTGTTGCTGTCACCAACGTGAAATAATTCAGTCGTGAAAAGGTATTTTGCTTGAGGTTGGGACTGCAGTAAGTTTATATCAAGGATGATTCGTTGCTGTTGAGTCTAAAATAATTTCAGTAGCTGTTTCTAATGGAAGAAAAACATAGTCATAAAATGATTTGGGTTAGAAAGAGACCTTACAGATCATCCAGTTCCAATCCTCCTGCCATGGATGGGGGTCACCTTCCACTAAACTAGTTTGCTCAAAACCCCATCCAACCTGGCCTTGAACACTTCCAGGGATGGGGCTTCCAGACTTCTGGGAAGGGGGTGTCCACAACCTCTATGGACAACCTGTTCCAGTGTTTTATCGCCCCTACAGAAAACAATTTCTTCCTTATATCGAATTTAAAGCTACCCTCTTCCAGTTTAAAACCATAACCCTTTGTTCATGTTATCTAGTGTAGTGGAAACCAGATTTTTCTTTATATCTGTGGCTGCTCAGAAAAATCATCTATATACATAACTAGTGAAAATGTTTATGTTATCATGTTTTCATACAACTATATATGCACTGATCTTCATGACATACCCAGTTAGAATCAAAAATTTACTGCTTCTAGTTGTATTTGGTGTTTGAAAAAGGTAGAGTATAATATAAAGATTAATTTTAATGAGGGAAGGGAAAGATTTAGTTAATCTTTAGTTAAACAATTTGTTTTGGTTAAATGTGACCATCTTCTACATTTACACCTCCATAACTGGAAAAATATTAACATCTTATTCCCTAGTTGTAAACTAAAGATGAGTTTGTTCCCTTCTTGTGCTGTACTCATTAAGACATTTTTTTTTCCAGAAATTGAATTTTCTTTGATATTAAGATACATTCTAGTACAGACTTCTTTCCATCTAGTGACATGTGATAGGATTTTCTCTCTGAGTAACATACAAGAACATTGTTAGTACTTTAGTGTTCAACGCTTTGCAGAATGCAATTTCACATAGCATTTTAAGACTTCTCAAAGGATAAATTTATGGCTCAAAACTCAGCTAAGGGAACTCTAAGTGAAAAGAATATTTACAGAATCATAGAACATCGAATTGGAAGGGACCTTAAGGGGCCCAAAACTGGATGCAGTACTTGAGGTGAGGCCTCACCAAAGCCGAGTATAGGGGCATGACCACCTCCTTGCTCCTGTGGCAACACCATTCCTGACACAGGCCAGGATGCCATTGGCCTTCTTGGCCACCTGGGCACACTGCTGGCTTATATTCCGCCAGCTGCCCACCAACACCCCCAGGTGCCTCTCTGCCTGGCAGCTCTCCAGCTACTCCTCCCCAAGCCTGTAGTGCTGCTGGGGGTTGTTATGGCCAAAGCACAGGACCCAACATTTGGCTTTACTGAAACTCATGGAATTGGCCTTGGCCCAGCGATACAGCCTAATTAGATCCCTCTGCAGAGCCTCCCTACCGTCAAGCAGATCGACATTTTGATCCATCTTGGTGCAAACTTACTAAGGGTGCATTTTATCCCCTTCATCCAAATCATTGATGAAAACATGGCAAATATTCATTTGTCACAAAAAGACCCAAACAATAGACAATCCTAGTTTCCTTCACAGATTATTGATGGGAGAAGAAATTCTATGTGAATTCCCCTGCCAGGATTAGTCAAAATATTCTTGAGTTTCAATACATTGACACAAAAAGTCATAATAACTGTGGTAGGAAACTCCATTTCTGTTCTGTAGAATTATTAGAAAATTCTTACGCAGCAGGACAAATGCACCACTCAACAAGAGGTTTCACAGAAATAGAGAGGAACATCCTAACCAATAAGTATATCCAATAATTTTGTGATTAGAGCACTATCCAGGCTGTTAGAGAACCAAGTTAACATACGTACACCATCTGACTAAGATCAGAAACTTCACCTAGAGCTCTCAGGCAGACATTCTTAATCACTGAACTATTATATTTTACTAATAAAATAATGACAAGTATAAATCTGTGCCTAATCTTTCTCCTGAGCATAGGAAATTTTTGGCTTTCATTTTCTCGCTTGTACCCTGATAATATTTAGCCAGGCATCTTATATTCTTTTCTACCTGTTGTCTTAAAAGCTTATAAGCTACTTATTCAAATATTCCTTATAAACTCTTCTATTCAAAATTAGTTTCCAAAAGAAGTTAAAGCGCTATTACTTAAACAGTTTGAAACAAACACAAATTATTTCAGATTAAAGGATTTAAGGAGTCATCATGGAAGATTATGTTCTGGGAGATTCAGGAAGGTAGTTAATATCTGGAAGGCTAATGGAACAGAAACGTTTGTCTCTACAAAACTGGAATAAGATGATATGCCATGATTTATCAGCAGTCTTTTGTTCTTTTTTTTTTCTTTTTCCACATAGAATTATAGAATGACCTAGGCTGGAAGGGACCTTAGAGATCATTTTAATCCGGCCTCCCTGTCGCCAGGGTCGCCACCTGTCGACCAGATCAGGCAACACATGGGGACCGAACGGGAATTGAATCTGTGACCTTGGCGTTGTTAGTGCCACGCTCAACTGACTGAGCTAACTGGCCCCCTAAGATGAAGGCAAAATTTCTTCTTGTGTAATACAGCCAGAGACTCATAATTTTTTTACAGTCTTCATTTGAGGTTGTAAAAGTCATGGAGTGACAGGCTAAATGAAGAGGTACAGCAGCTCTTTTCAAAGTGGTAACGACCAATACTCTGTCTGTAATTTTTTTCCTTGTTCTTAGCTGAAGGATTGACAATCAGAAACTAATCTTGCTACTTTATCCCATTCTCCATTTCCATTCAGTGAACCACTGGGGACAATATAAAGAGTTTTAACTATAGTAATATCGGTGAATTTTATTACACCTATTCCTGTGGTATGTGAGCTCTTCACAATCAGTGTTTATCTCATTATTGTGATTAAGTGAATTGTATCATCTCCATTTTACGATGGAAAACTAAAATGCAGACAAATAATGGCGTAGCTAAGATTTCATAGGACGCTTTGGGAAATGGAGTTTTGACCTCAAGTCATTGATTTGCAGCCAAGGGTGAGGAACAACTTGCTAAATGAAAACACCTGTTAAAATTAAACCTGATCTTATGAAGATTTTTCCTTGCCAGAGTTGGTGCAATAATTTCTTTGTGATAACTGCGTTGTTGTAAAAAAAAAAAAATGAAAAAAACCCCTAAAATCTGAAGGAGAGAACACGGAAATCATCTCTTCTATAAATATTGAGCTCGGTTTCTGCCAGTGTGATTAACAAGCCGTTAATTCTAACAAGGTCAAGATGTGCTTCGTCCTGGGATACGTTCAATGATATTGAATCAGTACCTTAGTCTGGTAATCAGAGATATAACAGAAAAGTTATCAGTGCTTCATCTCAGTTCAACTTCACTCAACCAAGGAAGACGCTGGCTAGACACAAGTGTTGGAGAGCTCTCCTTTTCATACTCACTGAAAGGGCAGAAACCCAGAGACTGCGAAATATGACGTGAGACGACTTGTTTCAGATTAAAGCCCAGGGGTAAAATTTACTTAAACAAACAGGGAAGTTTGGATTTTGAATCCCAGACAGAATTTCAAGATCTGGTAAATTAGATTTATTCTGAAACAGTGTGTTTCATACCAGTCACAAATTCAACATTTTCATACCCAGATCTGAACTCAGCTAAAAGGCATACCTTGTGAAATAGGGAGTGTAGTAAACAAACTAATTAGCCTAATGAAGGCTGCATCACAGGGGTCATCTCTGGGAATGTAAAAGAGTGTTCAAAATTAAATATTTTCCTGGGAAGGTATACCATGGGAACATTGAGAATGTCTTCTCCTTCCTCATTAGTACTCAGATCATGTGAGTTCTCTGATTTGTTAACTGCCTGAATATCATATATTATGTTTTTCATCTGTGCTGATCAATTTGATTTTTTGTTATATTTCGTGTTTGATAACTGGAAATAAAAAATGACTAGGGGTATTTTTATGGCCTTAACCAAGCCTCTGAAATGTCTGAGAAGGATTGATTCTAAGGCACATAACTCAAGGCCTTTCTAAAAGTTCAGGTTCTTTATAACGCCTCATACAAAGGAACAAAAATCTTGATGAAAATGCAGGTGATGATTGTTTTACAGTTACTGAATCACAGTGACCAAAACAGAAACTGGGAAAGACAAAGAGCGTGGAGATACAACACCCATAACAAAGCAATTATAATGTAATGTGGGAAGGTGCGGCCTTGATAATTCCCCTGATGTCTATGCAGCTGTAATGCCTCCTTTGTCTCCAAGATCATAAATACTACGGATGAAAAATAGCCCTTTGCAATAATAGATTTTTTTTTCCTAATTTTCATGGGGACACTAAGCAATTGCTCAGTAATTTTGCTACGTTTTTCTGGCAGTTGCTGCAGGCATGTCGCTTGTTACTGTAACAATCACCCAGAAGAATAGGACATCATAAAAAGCATTAGTAGCTCAGCATTTCATTGGGAATATGAAATGGCAGCATGACTCATGAAGAACATGTACAGATAGCATGTATTAAAGGCAGTTAATGGACATTAAAAACATAAGATCTGAAATATAACATTGTGTTCAAAAGTACTGTACTATCTTAAAGGTAAGAAAAATTCAATGGTATTTTAAGTTTTATTTTTTCAAGGCTGAAAAAGACAAATGTTTAACAGTATATGACAATTCAACACAATGATTTTCAGTTTTACACAAAAGCAAAAAAAAATTTAAAATTCATTGTATCACAAAAACTCTCAACAAGTATGCACAGACACCAGAGATTTAAAAGGAGCGCCTCAGGAGTATAAGGCTGCATCATAAAGCCTAAACAAACTATTTTCAGTAGTCTTCAGCACAAAGGAACTTAAGGAGTTTCCTTCATCCTGACTGAAGTTCTCATAATTGAATGCTCAGTAGAATAAATTCTAGAATAAATATTGACATTACAAATATCAACAAATCCCCAAGGCCAAACTCATGTATGGAAGGAAGCAGGATGCACCATTTTCCTTTGCCAAGCCTGAGGCCTAGGATGAGTGTAGGTAGAAAAAGTGCTTTTTTTTTCAAACATCTGAAATATCTGAGGAACTACAGACAAGTAAGTCAGACTTCTGTGTCAAGTGTTTTGATGGAAAATATATAGAAAAGTACAATTAGTAAGATTGTATTTATCACATTACTATACAGCAATCTTACCATACCGTCAAATACCATGAACACAGCTTTTAAAGAGGGAACTCAGGCTTCAATCCGTATACAGCTTTCCTGAAGAGTCTGCGTGAATACGAATAGAAATGGTCAAGGTAACACTGTGTACCTTCATTTCAAATAGCTCTTGACAGGGCCACTCATCAAAAGCTGTGAAAGTAATGAAATTCTCAGAGAGGTTGAATGACACTTCCCTTCTGAATTAAAAATAGATAAAAAAAACCCCACTCATTGTAGGACTATCTGATTAGTTTAGAGAACTGGGAGACTGTTAGTGAAGCCACAGACTACTTATCTGGGACTTCACCGTTCAACACATAAATGATCCGGAAAGTAAATGCAGAGGTAGAAAAGCTTGTTGATATAAATTTTTTAAGGACAGTTAAAATTAAAACTAATCAGAGATTCAGAAAATCAGAGAATGTTAAAGGTTGGAAGGGAACTCTATGGATCATTTAGTCCAAACCCCCCGTCAAAGCAACATCACCCAGGGCAGACCACACAGGAACGCACCTAGGCAGGCTTTGAAAGTCTTCAGAGGAGACTCCACAACCTCTCTGGGCAGACTGTTCCACAGTGAAGAAGTTTCTCCTCAGGTCGAGGTGGAACTTCCTATGCTCTTGCTTATACCCATCATTCCTTGTTCTATTGCTGGGCACCACTGAGAAGAGATTGTCTCCTTCCCCTTGTCACCCACCCCTCAGATATTTGTGTACATTAATAAGATCCCCTTCTCTTTTCAAGATTAAACAGCCCCAGTTCTCTCAGTCTCTCTTCATGGCAGAGATGATCAAGTCCCTCAATCATCCTCGTAGCTCTCCACTGGACTCTCTCCAGTAGATCCACGTCTCTCTTGAATTGGGGACCCCAAAACTGAACACAGTATTCCAGGTGCAGTCTCAACAGAGCAGAGTAGAGGGAGGGAAGAAGCTCCCCAGACCTGCTGGACACACCTTTCTTAATGCACTCCAGGATAGAGTTAGCCCTCTTGACCACCAGGGCACATTGCTGTCCTGTGGAAAACTTATAATCCACTAGGACTCCAAGGTCTTTCTCCATGGGGCTGCTTTCCAACAGTACTACCCCTAATCTGTACTGATGCCTGGTGTTACTCCTGCCCAAATGCAGGACTCCAGATTTGTCCTTACTTTTCATGAGATTCACCTTCACCCAACTCTCTAGCTTGTCCAGATCTCATTGGATAGCAGCACAGCCTCCTGGTTTATCAGCTACTTTCCCCAGTTTTGTATCATCAACAAACTTGCTGAGGGTACACTCTATCCCCTCATCCAGGTCATTGATGAAGGTATTGAACAAAACTGGACCCAGTACTGGACCCACCACTGGCCACAGGCCTCCAGGTTGACTCTCTGTCACTAATCACAACCCTCTCAATTCTATTGTTAACAATCCACCTCACAACTAGGAAGAGCTGCAAACTACGAACAGCTGCAAAAGAATATCATGATATTGAGTGGACAGGTGATAAATAATGTCACCAAGTACAAATGTATGTAATACCTAAACCTAAAAATATCATACTTCATTAAATATTATCAATAAAGAAAGAAATTAGGATGTCATTGTTGATGAAAATCAGCTCAAGTGCAAAAAGGCAAATATAACTGACTTGTGAGGAAAACAATAAGAAAAAAATGAAAAAAAAAACCCAAGCAAATAAAAAAATCCAAGCACGAAAAAAAAAGGGATAGAAAGATCTACAGCTTAAATTTTGCTTGTTGTCATCATCTCTGTCTACATGCTGCTTTTCCTCTTCTTCTTCTTCTTCTTCTTCTTCTTCTTCTTCTTCTTCTTCTTCTTCTTCTTCTTCTTCTTCTTCTTCTTCTTCTTCTTCTTCTTCTTCTTCTTCTTCTTCTTCTTCTTCTTCTTCTTCTTCTTCTTCTTCTTCTTCTTCTTCTTCTTCTTCTTCTTCTTCTTCTTCTTCTTCTTCTTCTTCTTCTTCTTCTTCTTCTTCTTCTTCTTCTTCTTCTTCTTCTTCTTCTTCTTCTTCTTCCTTTTGCTTTATCCCACCTCAATTTATACACACTTTTCTACATGCGGATGTGCAATATGCCAGGTAGGTGATCAAGGTCCTTCATTTTTTTCCATAATCCTCATTAACATATGCGATTGCCCTGTCTCCTTGGGAGATATGCTACAAGACAAGGCCATCCTGCCTTTACAGGACTCCTGATCTCATCCATATTCAGGCCAAGGCTGTCTGAGGCATCTGTTTCCTACTTACCTCTAACACATTCCATTTGGCGCTTATCGGTTTGCCACACAGGATCAGAACCCGGTCTTGTGTTTGACCAAGCTGAGGGTTTGTAAAATACCAAGAAATGTTTAAGGCAAATATTCACTCATATGTCCGCTACAAACACAGGCACTAGGAATGATCACAATTTTATTAAAGATTCACTGTAAGGAAGGATTAATGGTCTGGGATTTTTCAATCTGTAAAAGACACAGCTAAACAGGAATATAACACATAAAACCATTAATGACTCAACTGAGATGAATTAAAAACTGGTATTCATAATAACAAAAAAATAAAAAGTCCAGAAAACAGTAAAAGAAATCACAAGAAATGTAATTATATTATGAAATTTATTGATACAGTACAAACCAGTGGGAATATATTTTTCATGATAGATTAGATGACAAATGATTTCAGTCTAAGATAGGGAAAATTTTAATTGACTCCACTTGGGTGATGCCCTGACTTTATTAATATCCAGGGCACAAAGGTTAATATCTCTTTTTCCACAAAAGAAAAACCCAAAAATTTTTTAAATTTTAAAATTGTTTCAGAATTTTGCTTTTCATACAAGGGGCAGTTTTTCTCCACAACTTTGTAAAGCAATGTCAAAACATTTAGTCATGATTTTGAGGAAAAAGGGGTCAATAGTGCTAGTACACGTAATACTTGCATGATTACATTTTTTGAAAATAAATCTACCATTACTTATAAAACAAAATCATTTATAGAATTACATTGTTTAAATTAAAAGCATTTTATGGTTTCTACTTCTGTTTTTGATTCACATATCAGACAGATTTAGATTTGCTAAATAAACATAAGCCCACAAATATATGTTTGAATGCATATATTTTTAAACTTCCAGAACCAAATTGCAGGAGCCTGTGGGACAACTGGAGAAAGAGAGAATTACCCTGCTGGAAACTCTTGAGTCTCATGAGGAACATTTGAAGGGCTAGAAGTATATGTTTTACCATTTCAGCTTTATATATTTTTTTTTGCTTTGCTAAATTGTGGATTGTTTTTCTATGTCTTTACCAGGTGGTCTTCTCTCAGTTAAAAATCTTATATTCCCCTACCTCCATGTTCCTCCCTATGCTCCTTTATTTTCTCTTTCTTGCACAAGACATCTCTTTTCACTCCTTTCTTTTCCTCTCATTCCTATTTGCTTGCTCTGCAATTCATTGGAGACTCTTGACTGTTTTTTATAGACTTAGTTTGGACTTGTCTTGTTGGTGCTGAGTCCATAAGTCAGGTTTTATTTAGTTTTCACCATCTAAAAATCTCAGCTAGTCTCACTGTTTAATATAGCGTTTAGCTCCTGATTATCACTTACCCCAGTAACCTATCTTCTGTCTAACTGGACACAGCTGCTAGAGTCGTATTATTCTCCTGCCACACTGATTACAACATTTTCTCCAAGTCACATCAAATACAAACCTCTCACCTCACCTTATAAAACTTAGCTTCCTTCCCTGCTCATTTCTCATTTCCTAAACTCTTGTGAATCTCCAAAGCTGCCAGTCACTCCACAGCAAATTCCAGATAACTGCATTTCAAAGTTTATATTTTTTACATTCCTGAATGCTTTTCTAGTTGTATCTTACAGTACTAAGCATATTGTCCTGATAAAATTAATCGTCTCCCAAATTAAAGGGTCACGGAAAATTAAATGACTGAACTTTACATGTGTCTGAATATTTATGTTTGTATCTTTGTATATAAATACTCTTACACTTGAGTTTTTCTTGCTTAGCTTAGAAGATCTTTAGTCAAACACAGCATGACATGTTGATTTGTTTGTTGTAATTGTCACTGTACTGGTAAACAGATCTTTGGTATACGAAAATTATCACTCTTTTAAAATTGATTGCCTGCTTTAATGATTCTAATGTAAACATTAACCTATGTTTAAGAAAAGAAATCCTTTTTTTTGAGCTCATGTTTGTGTTGCTGGTAACCTTGGAGAGCATTAATAAAATATGTATCGGACCTGAGCAGAGGATGGTAGATCAAACAAGACTATTTCCATCAGTTACTACTTTTACTGCTAGGAAGGTTCAAAAAGGAAGCTGCAGGGTTTTTTTCTGTGATAATCTCAGCAAATGGAGGACTGATAATATTTCATATTTCAAACATTCCTTATTTTCCAGGTGTGATGGGGGAATATGAACCAAAAATTGAAGTCCATTTTCCTTACACAGTTACAGCTGCAAGAGGAACCACTGTTAAGATGGAGTGTTTTGCACTCGGCAAGTAAGTACAGATTCTTTCGTAATTGGACATCATTGTTTATTAAGATGTGAAATGCCAAATTTGCGTTTTCATTATTTTGCTGGATTTCATTTTCATAGTCAGTCCTTACTACACATTTAAAGTAACCAATTATCTAAATAGCCAATTATGAATTCCCTGCCCAGCCATTTCTGTGGACAGTAATTCATCCAAGTTAAAAGACTCTCTGTCAAGATGAAAAGCTGTTTTCTTGTACACAAAAAGAGGAACATTTTTTGTTGAAAATTTTACCAGACTTACACAGTGACACTGCAACACTGTAGATCAGTATATTAGAGTTGATTCTGCCAAAACATCACAATTGGAGAATTTAGTACCTTTTTTTTTTTCCCCGCAGAATACATAACCTACATGAAACTAAGAGTATAATGTTTTAAACATGTCCTAACACACTTTGTGGCAGAGCCAGTTCTTTAGTTTCTGCTTGACCTAACAGAACTGCTAGAGAACAGTTGTTTAGTATTCATGTCGAGGAGTTTTTATATGTTTATTGATAAACGAGTTTAGGGAGTGAAAGATTTTAGAAATCCCTCTTTGCTATTTCATACAAATTAAATATGAAGAGAAATTCATTCTATATACTCTTCAGATTACAGAATATAGGACGACATTGATAACATTTCAGTTTTATTGTGGGAGTTACTGTCACTGGTGCCAAGGACAAGGGTGGCAAGGTTAGTATACAGTCATACAGAACTAAAAAGCAATTGTAGTGATTCAAAGAAATTATTCCTTCTTCTGCACATATATGTAGCTAAAAACAGGTGTTCCATTAGTGGTGTTTCACTAGTGACATATAAACAAATATGGAGGGTAGGTTTCAGAAATAGCACATCAATGTTGTGGAGCTATGTTGAAAAAAATCACATTCTACTGAATTCTTTTCAGTTTCTTTTGCACATCTCTCCCCCAGCCCCCAAAATCGTGCTGCTTAGTATCATATATCCTGCCTGGTTTTCTAGTTAATAGTTTATCAAGCCACATTCAGGTTTCTTACAGCTTGGCTTTGATTAAGAAATAGTGGAAGGATTTGTCTTTGTAACTCCTGTGGAGGAACTTCACAAATGAGTTAGTCTGAGCGGTACCATATCTTCCATATCAATTCTTCTTACTTATTTACCTATGTAGGAGGAGAACACAAAAGGAAAGGAGTTTTAGGACAATAGTCTATTTTCTTGGGGATAACCACTCAAGCTAGCTCTACAGGTCTGGTTTTGCACAGCAACATTTTAAAACCTGTGTCTACTAACTGAAAGGCTTTCTAAATGTTTTTATAGTAATTTTGACCTTCATATGCAACTGGTCACTGGACTTTTTTGTTTGGATTTTTCTCCTAACAGTTCCTTTTTACAGGCTGGATGAGATACATCTTCAACTTGCTTCCCTTCTTGCCTATTTTTCCTGTTTGGCGATATCCATGTACTCTCAGGAAGCATGTCAACAGAAAGTATTCATAAATAATTACAAAGAAATTCTGACAAAGTATTTTAATTATATCTATTTATGCCCAGTGAGGTTGAAGTAGGGACAGGACATAGTCAAACCTTTCCAAAGGAAAAGTGAGAGACCACAGCCCATGTATTGGGAGCCATTAGACAGTGGCAGCGGCTTTTGCAAATCCATCCACAACAAAAATGTAAGCAGTAGTTTAGAAAGGAAATGTGAGAAAAGGATTTTTGCAGGGAAAAAAATAAGTCTTATATTTTACAGAGTAAAAGTAAAGTATATAGTAAAGATAAGGGAAGAGGTATATGAGAGAAGATGAAAAAAGCAATAAATTGAGAGATTCCCTGAAATGTTGAAATATATAAGGAAAAAGGCTGTTCCATGGAGGCTCCAGACTCTCTCCTGTCAGCAACACTTACCAATTTTCTGCCAGGTCAATGGTTTCCAACAAGGCTATTTTAGACGCTTGGCTATGGCTGAAGCAGTAACCAACACATTAGTTCTTGTTTTCTTCATTTTACTGGAATTAAGTTGTAGTTGCTGACATGTTACAAGTCAACTGTCACTTCCCAGTGACGTAGAGGTATGCCACATGTTGTTCTTTGCAACCATGACTGACAGGCAAGAAATGTAACTACTCATATCTTCCATCATCAGCGCCCTGAGATTCCGTAACGTCTCTGAGAAACAGTCAGACACTATTCAAACAGCCACATAAGGGAAGTGAAGGTTTACAGGAAAGGCTTCAATGAGCTAATTGTCACATTCATATTTGGCACTAACCTTTAATAAACAAAAAATCAAAACCACCTGAATTATCAAGGAATTTAAGGTTATGCAATAATTCGATCCCATTTGCTGCTATTGTGATGGGCAGCTATTTTTACCATGCACATTCCTTATCTCCTTTTCACAGCCATTAATGCACAACCAAATCAGCTGAGCTGAAATTGCTTTTAGTCTGATATGGTAATAATTACATGAATGACATTTCAGGCCTCATTTGAAACCTGGAGGCTGATGTGGAAAGTAGAAATGCGTCAGATTTCCTACTCATTTTCATTGTTTTCACTTTTTGTCTCCAGCTCTTATACCTGATAGCTTCTAAGGATCTTTTCTTGTTACGCTTCCACGGGTCCTCATTACCAGCCTGAACCAGCAACTAATTTGTTCCTTCTTTATTTAGCATTTTGAGATCTGGTGTTTTGAATTCTTATCGTAAATAACTCAGAAGTTATTACAGTTTCTCAACTAATGTGCTGCTGATTCTCTCATGCTTTAATTTAGCTGTCTGAAATACTATCTCTTCTCTCTTCACTGTAATTGTGAGAATGACAGACGTTCCAGCGAGATTTCTGAAATAGGCATTTGGCAAATATTCCAGAAAGAGTTTAGTCTTTAGTTACAGATTAATGATTTATTAATAGTGTTTATTTAGAACTGGCAGTGATTATGGCTGTAGGAATTAAATAAATTAGAGTTGTGCAGCTTTTGTCTCCAAACTAAAATTAAATCTCAATTGTGTGACAGACAGAAATTCTCTGAGAAGGATTTCACTCTGACCCAAGCAATATGTAGCTGGTCCAGTAACAAGTGTAATTATTACATTACTGATGCCATATAAATAGTGTTTGTCATTGCTAAATAATTCAAATACAGGAGTGAAATATCTCAAAATAGTGTTATTTGTATGAGATAAATAATGCTGCTTATAGTAACATCAGTCATTGGCTAAGAAATCACTGCCTGTATAGATATGATTTGCTGCTGAGGTATAACAGAAGACATGACAGATAAAGGAGTCAGACAAAATATAGTGTATTATGTATCACAGTGTTCATTTTTCAATTAGTGACATTTTGTGATTTCTGCTTGATATTTACAGTGGCCCACTTTTGTTGAAAGGTTGTTTTTATAACCATTTTCACTATCATATCTGCACAATAATTTGTGTTTTGATGACATCTATGTTACTTATATATGTTTTTAAATAGCGTGCAGATATGTTTTCAGCCACCAATTTAATTATGTCATTTTTGTTAGGAAGATTTCAATGTTGAGTTGTTTCCTAGTAACACAGAAGAACTTTTTTAAAAAAAAAATTTAAAAAAAACCAAACCTGGCAGTAACAAAATATTAGTATCTTCTATTTTTTTAACTTTTCATAAAAGAGAACTACATAATTTCAGTTTACAGTAACTGATAAACCTGGATTAAGGTTTCTATAAAACATTGTTAAAATTATAAGACAATAATTTATAAAAGAAGAAAATTTCATTTTAAACTTTATAAATAGAAGAATTCAAAATATCTACATTTAAAAAAAGAAATCCCACAGCAGTATCTTAATGTTTGCTTTTGAACAGTACAATTTTCACTGCTTGTGTCTTTTGTCATATAAAATGAAAATCCTGTTTTTTGATAAAACAACTAAATAAGCTTATTGATAACGAGGCTGTTGTTTGCAGACCAGACAAACCTGGTTTTCTAATAAGTCCATAATTTCAATGTCAGAACTTAAGTTTATGATGTAGATCAGGAAAATAGATCTTGATGTTGTTCTTTGGGTAAGTTCTGGTGAAGACATCATTATTCTCCCAGGTGGCATTTGGACAGATCACAGCATTCCTGGCTTTACCTACTCCAGAAATACAATTTCTTGGGAACTGCTTTCTGTGACAGCAGAATTTTCATTTTCAATTTCATTTTTAGTTTCATTTTTATTTTCATTTTCATTTTTTGCATTTTCATTTTCTCTCAAATATTGCTGACTTTTAGCTTCTGTGAGCATCTTGGAGGCAACTGGTTAATTCCTTCATTTCTTTTTCCATGTACTTTTAAAAAGAAAAAATTCTGATGTCTTCATTTAGCTCCCCATTAAAAAGATATAAAAGTAATGATGCTGATAGGTAAAAGGACTTTCAGTTCTGTCCCCACCATATGACATTTTCATTAACGAAGCACTTCCAGAGATGGCGATCCTAAAGTTCTTCAGTACTTCCTGACTCTGGAGTACAGTTATACTATAAGTGATTTTAATACTGTTGTTTTAACATGAGACTTAAAAGCAGGCATAGATGAAAATAGATGGTTTTTTTAAAGCCTCAAAATGAAAAAGTTTTCATCATTTGAATAAAAATATAGGATTATTTTATCCAAACTCACATAAAAATCTCTAAGTTACAGCCCTCATCAATGAACACAGACCCTTGTCCTCAGAGGAGAGGAAAGCAAGAAATATGAAGTGTCAGAAATTTATCACTCTTCCCCAAGTACCCCGGTTTATTTGTTTGTTTGTTTGTTTTTTTCTGGCATACAACTCTAGTTTAACTTCTTATTTCTCTTTCAAAAAATTCTTCTACACCCACCCTTTCACAACAGTTTTTAGATGTTAAATTCTGTATAATTCATACACTGTACCTGACACTTTGGCCTTTTCTTCACTGCAATTTTGGCCATGCATCACACCATACAGGAGCTTCTATTTTGTTCTTTATATATACCTTATATTTCATTGGTTTTCCGGCTCCTGCCAAAAAAAAAAATAAAAAAAAAATCACAGTTTTTATTATGAGAGTGCCAACAACCAATTTTGAGGAAATAATCATATTTTATTTCTCATTAGTACAAATTAGAGAATGCAGGCTATTGCTGTACTTTTAGGTTACCAAAGTTTTCAATCCTTGCTTTTAAAGTAGGCCATGTAGACTGCCAAAAGGATCATTTTGCTAAAAAAAAAATATGTTTTATACATCCTTTTTTTGCTATGATTACTTTTTAACTACATAAATCAGCACATAGAGATTTTAATCAAAAGAATCAATAGAGAACAGTGTTGACAGTCAATTTTTCTTAAAACCCATATGCTTGTTTTTCCGTAATTTTGAGCAAAATGCTGGTGCTATTTCTGTATGATAGTAACATCTACAGAGTATATCAATATTCTTTCTAAATGTTAGCTTATTTCACTTTACTAATGTCAAGACTATGTTTTTATTGTGAAATATTCTTAGTTGAAGATAAGAATAGAGTAAAGATATTGACTTCCTTTTATTACTGAAATATGATGAGGCTGTTATGGTAGAAGCATTGTTCATGCTGTTATACCTAATGTTTCTTTAACATTTCTATTATAAACTTTGTTTTGAAGAGATACATAGCTCAACTTTAAACATTCATCCCGTCTATAATATGGCTTGCAAGAACTCAGCTGATAGTCCATTTTTAGATCTTGCTTTCTAAACAAAGTAAAATGTCTTGAAAGAGTGAATTCTAATTAAATCTGATTAAGAAATATCTCTGATTAATAAATATTTTAGGGCAATGGAATATACGATTTTATTTTATCTCCTTGACAGATTTTCTTTTAACAGACTTCTAAATTTGTTCTTTATCCTTTATTAAAAAACGTTATTATTTATTTTTTGTCACTATCAATTTCTTTGTTGTCGATTACATACATGTAGAGAGAGATTACTGAAGATTTTTCAATATGCATAAACAGAAGTAAAAAGTGTTTGGACAAGTGAATATGATATCTAGGCAAAGAATAGGGTGGCAATATAAAAAAATCTTCATGATCCAGTGCAGGATATTTGATTGTAACTGTGGAGAATTACATGAAATATTTGAAGGTATTTTTGGTGGTGCTGCTCATTAAGACAATGACATAGTGTAATGGGTATAAAGAAGGCTTCTAGATATTGCAAATCTTTTTTTAGGTGTAAAAAGACAGACTTTGCAAGGACAGATGTGAAGAAGATATTTCTATGAATTCTGATCAGTGATTGCCAAACACTCTAATGGGAAACAAGCTAATTTCAGATAAGGCAGGTTAAAGGCACCCACAAAGTGTATCTTTGGTCAAAAGTTGTGTAGTACTTGGTTCCTTTCTTTGCTTCCTCTGAACTTTAGCTGTATGTCATTTCTATGAGAAAATTCACAAACAATAAGCCTATAACGAGCCTCCAGTTTGCACACTTCTCTAACACATGCAGTTATCCGTCTGGTCCCTCAACATATGTGAACAGAAGTTTCCAGCATTACACCATATTTTTTCTTAATAGTAAAAGACGAAATTTGCAAAACATAGCTATTGTTTTTAGTCTGCTAGTTAAAACTGTGTCCTAGGTCTTCAATATCACTCTCCTCAACTGTTATCCTTTTGTTGGCTGATCTTGGCAAATTCAATGTTACTTATTTTATACTGATCCAGGGCGTTTTACAACTCGTGTTCATGTGTTGGCTGTAGACAATAAAATTATGCCTGGCTTCAGACCTGGCAGGAAGCATGTCCTGCTATAAACTGTCAAGAGATGCAGACAAGACTTTCCTGTACCTCCTCCAACCTCCTTACCCCAACTTCCTCCCATTAATCCAGTGTTAAAAAAGGTCTCATGAGGACTTCTATTCTAAGACCAAATTCTTTTCTGACATAAGCCCTCCTTAATACAAATCCATGAATCCACCTCTCACTCCAGCCCTGGTATTATGCTAAAGAGCAGCAGAAATAATGCACTGATCAGATTGATGCCACATCCCAGGAGCCTTGATATGAGTGACTAGTCAGGGTGGGAAGCAAGAGTTGAGCATTGTTTGGTATAAACATGAGAATGTAACATAAGTATAAAATGATTATTAACACCTGTGATATAAATCAGGCTTCACTGTTTTTAGGACCAAGTATGACAGTTCTGTTGGCGATTTCTTTGGGATATGTCAGCAGTGGGGTGACAGTCAAGACATATAAGATCACATGTGAAATACTGTGATTGACATTTGGTTGAATACAGTGGCTGGAACAAGCACAATTTTCTCCCTACATATAAGCTATCTTTTCCTCGGACAACCACCGGAAACTCTCCAGGAAGTGAATGCTTCCTTATTAAGGACACACATAGCTCATGGAATGACCATTCATCCCCAGCACTTGTTCCTTTCTAAGTACTGTCTTTCAGAAATGATTAAGCCTCCTTATATTTTTCCATGAACACAAAAAAAGTTCTTGCCTCTTCCCACAGTGATGATGACACACAGAAACACCTTTGATGTTACAGATAACTTGATTCTATACTAAGGACAATCAGAGCAGGTTAACAGCCCTCATTCTCACTGAATCCTGTGACAGTGGCACATACATTGTTATCCTCTACATGGGAAATGATGGTCAGAACAAAGTATGAGAGGACATGATGCGTCATTGCAATGATAAATGAATGTTGAATGTCTGAGAAAGTCTAAACAGATTTAATATGCAATTTACAGGCAAGGAGGAAGCTAATTTTGACTTGTCTTTTAAATGTATTATAGTACTCACAATTTAATGACATGCCAACTCCTTGGCTTGCATTAAATGAAATAAAATCATTCTAGATGCTTTACATTCAATTCCTTGTTGGAACTAGGAATTCAAATATTCAGTGTTTTTTTCCTACATACAGGGAAATTCCTAGGGGAGCAAGGATTGTTAGCATCTGAGCATCATTGGCTATTAAGTAAATTCAGAGTGTAGAAGTCCACAGGAATTAATTTGCCTTCACCCTCAAAAATAGTTCTTAGCATGGTATTTTATTTTTCATCTACAAATCAAAGAGTCTTAAAATGGATATTTCTCTTTTTAAAAAAGGGAAACCATGGCAAAGAGTATTCAAATATAATGGTTTGCACAAGATCATAGAATCACAGAATACCAGATTGGAAGGGACCTCAAGGATCCAAACCTTTAGGGTAAAGAAACACAGTTTAAATGAGATGACAGAGCACTCTGTCAAGCTGAGCCTTAAAACAGTCTGAAGTTAAGGAATACACCACTTCCCTTGGGAGACTGTTCCAATATCTAATTGCTCTCATGGTGAAAACTTTCCCCTGGAATCCAATCAGAATCTCACCAGGAGCAGCTTACATCCATTACACGTTGTCTTTTCCACGTAACTCACTGTAAAAAGGAAGTGTCCCTCTTCTTGGTAGTCACCCTTTATGTACTGGTCCAGGCAGGACTTGCCTTTGGTGAAGCCATGCTGGCTGTCTTGAATCATCTGCCTGTCCTCCATGTGCCTTAGCATAGCTTCTGGAAGGATTTGTTCCATGGACTTCCCAGGTAGAGACGTGAGACTGACAGGTGAGTAGTTTCAAGGGTCCTCCCTGAGGCATGTTTCTCTATGCCCCATCATACCGCTTCTCACTTTAGGAAAAAGATCTTGTTAACTCTATCAAATGCCAAACCTGAAATCTATGGAAGCCACTCTTAAAATTTACTGATAACAAAACAAACCCAAGAAGGAAATGAATGGTCTCAGCAGAAAAACATTTGTCAGGGTTATAAGTAGGGATGTCCTTTCCCCAGGAGATCAACTCATGATGAGATGAAGGAATCTTTGTAAATGTGGACATGGCATCTTCAAGCTGAGTTTGTTTATATAAGACAGGAATAGATGCATGATTTTTTTTCTTCCTTTGATAGCATATACTGTTTATGTCAAGCAAATCTTTCTAAGACTTTCATCAATCTAAAGTTCATTGTTAGCTCATACTGAATAAGAATTTATGTTATAAGGTGCTAGACCAGGATTGGATTTTGTTCTTATTTTTCAGACTGGATTGATTTCTGCCTTCCTTTAAGTGAACTTGTTCTTACATAGACTTTATTATGCTGTTTCAAATATTGTGATGATTCCTAGTAATGTAATAAAGATTCTTTGGTAAATCTCTAGTCACACTTTCAGGTCTTACTCTACCTTACTTTGATCAAATGCTTCATAGCTACATCTAAAATTTTGGTTAATTGCTTTTACCATATGACATAGAGAAAGGGGGGAAAAACTCCAACACACTGCAAGTTCCCATCAGTAGAATGTCGTTCTTGAAGAAGCAATATTAACAATCTTTTTTTTTTTCCTCTCTCACAGCCATCAAAGGAAACTTGCAACTGCTACTAAAAACATTGTTCAGTAATTTACACAGGTTTACTTTAAGTTTAAAGATAGAGGAGTGTTGGGGTTTTTTAACATTCCAAATGTAGTATTCAGAAACACAAACATTGGCTTTCTCTCTGTGTCAGAGGCTGAGAGGATCAGAAGGAAACAAATTTTAGCAACTGTCAATAGTACATCCCCAAAATTACCATTGTTCTATTTCTCTTCAGGATTTAAAAAAAAAAAAAAAACACCACCATATAATACTGTCTGGTGCAAGAACATTAAACCAAACACTTCTGGAAATCTTCACACTCACTGTCTTAAAACTCTGTAGCTAATCAGCAGGTTCAAAGCTGTCTTGTGCACCAGACACACTGGATTTAGTAGACCTGTTTTTTCTGGAAGTCCTGGACTGATTGTAACTAGTCCTCTGGAATGGCTCTGTACACATACACTGGCCATATCCATACAACAGAGTCAGGAAATCTTGGATTTATGTGCCAGCTACAGAAATTCTGTCTAGGAAAGTTTGGAACAGAGCAAAATGACATGAGAGAAAATCCATATATAAAGCAGCTTTACACAAAGTAACAACACAGCGGTACTGTAGTACTGATGCTCTGAGAATTTGTATGAACACCTGACAAAGACATATCATCTTTTCAGAAAAATTTTCTGCTTCAAATCATTTATCTCCTCTGCCTTAAATTTGTGAATTCTTCATGTATTATTCCTCATACTAACACAGCAGATGTCATACATATCTTTTGCTTTTCAGGTTCTCTTCTCAACAGCCTTGATCAAGTCACAGGCTTTTGACAATTTACCTGTTGTTCTGTCTTTTAATACTTTTTAGAAGAATGACCACTTATTTCAGAGACCCCACAGCTAGCAAGCTGAGGTCAGAGATGAGGAAAAAAAAAAAAAAAAGGTCACTGGATGGCTAAGAAAAAAACAGAGCTTACTTCTGTCCTTATTTAACAGTTGTAGTAACTCAGCATCTCTTCCATCCCACAATACAGCATTTGCTATACTATGATGAGAAAAATGTAATATGGAATTTTGCAATGTGGCCAACACTGAATTCATAAGAGATGTTTGGCTCTTCTCTACCAAATTTTTCATCTCCTAGCTGTGTTGTTGTGACTTCATTAAGAGTAAATATATTTATCTGATTTTTTAATGGAGAAACAAAAAGTTGCAGAATAGCTTTTCCTCCTTACTTACTATTGGCAAAACCAATAGCTTGCCTATTGTGATCTTCTGTTCCCTTGCTTGATTACACCTTAGTCAGGTGGTTCCTGTGTTCATGATTAACTTGAACTTAAGAATTTGGAAAAAAGCTTTGGAATCACCTAAAGTGTCAATTATGTTATCTGACTTTAGCTATAGAACAATTAAGGGTCAAGTCTGAGTGCACAATTTAGGCTTGGATAAATTAATGAAAAAAAGCCTCTGGAGTATAATTCATTATGAATAATGAATCATTATAGATAATGAACCATTACCCTTAGCTCTGTGCTAGGTGTTAGAGATGCTCTAACACGTTAGGACTTAAAATGTGAAGAAAATGATGTGGAACTGAACATGCAGCCAAGCAGGAACACTGTCCTTGCTCTGTGCCGTAAAGAACAAGCCAGCAGTAGTGCAAAACAACATCCACATTAATATATGAAGTTGGTACCCGTGTCAGACCTGTTACAGGTGTGTATGGACATGACTTGCAGACCTGGACTTGTTCATGCACACAGGCTTCAAACTCATCACTCTTTCCTTCTATTCTATTCCTATTCTTAAATCGCCAGTACTCACTGCTGCAATATTTCATGAGTACTAACCGTCTTTTAATAATCAAATAAAAGGAAAAATTATTATCTTGTCTCCTAAATCTCTGCATCTGACCAGATTAGATTTATATGGAATGTTCTAAAGATAGAACCATGTGAATGGTTGAATTTCATGATACTCCTTGACATTTTAGTCCTACATAATTATCCTGTAAAAATTTAAGGATATTTAACTAGTTGCAAGGCTGGAGGGCATAAGGAGAAAGGATTTTTTCTGGTCTCAGATGCACAGGCATGTAGAGGATTTCAAGATATATTATAATGGGAACCTGTGGATTTGAAGGGACAGTTCAGAATAGTGACGCATGGTAAAGAGAAATACTGTGGAGAGGAACTGAAATCACAGTAGAAGGTAAAATATTTGAAAAGAGCACATCAATTTGTACAAATGAAATCTAGAAAAAGTAACCTATGCATTCTGATTTAAAATATTGCTGAAAAAAAATAGAAGCTCAGATCTATAAAAAGGGTATTTTAAAATTCAAATATTATTCTTGTTTCCAGATCACTCCTTTCCTGAAACGAGCATATGCTTTATAAATCTAATGAAATTCTTTTTCAGATGAAATAGGAAAAAAAAATTTATACTGCTTCCAACAGGTTTTTCAAATCATTTTTATTTCAAATGAAACCTGTGAAGAATTCTTAGCAAATTCAATAATGCTTTTCCCAAATAATATATTGTTGAAAATTGACTCTTAAAATCTCTTGTAGATGTGAATGTAAACATATAACTCACACTTTCTTCAAATTCAAAGTGAACAAACTCCCAGTAATGTCTATCACAGTCACCAGTGGTCTCTTAGAACTTTTATTTCAGCTCAGATGAAAGAGAATTCTAATGATGGTATTTCTGGAATCAAGTAGGATTTTTTCCTCAGTGATGCTAATATTTACCAGCCACATTCAATAGATTATTTCCAAAAATGAGAAGTAATCTTATCACTGAATTCAACTGAAATTCAAACAAAGTTACTTGTAGGAGATTAATTTGAGCAGGGTTATAATAAACATGGAAACTGTATTCTCTTAGATGTCTGCTGAGACCAAAATAAAAATGTATTATAATGATTATAAGATTTAACAATTATGCATATTACATTAAACTCATATTAATATGAGAGATACTTCTGCTATCACACTATTTTTTAAACAGCTGTGGATCATTTGAAAAGATGAAAATATGTGCATATGTTAGCTTTTATGGTGGATTTTATGAGTTTTCTAGAACAGTTAGACAATTTTATTCTTTCACATCCTCACTCATATATTTTATTTCATTCCCACACAAGTCACAGAGGGGAAATAGGTATATTTTTATTTCAGATGTAAAATTCATATCTCACTTGTAAGTTATGCAAGGAAAATAAGCTTCATTAAACAGAATTCATAGTTGTCTGCAAACAGTGATTTGCAGTTAGGGAGTATTTTCCTTTTAAATTATTAAATTTACACAGCTCAAGTAACTTTATCTCCTTGAAAAACTCCACTATACTAACTCATATTTATGAAGAAGAAAGTTAGTTTTTTAAAATATGGTTCCTTATGACCCAGAGAACAACAAATTTCAACAAATTTCACCTGTCTTTCCCATGTTGTACACATTTGCTTTCTGTAGCAGACACAAAAGCAAATTTCAAAACAAGAATAGTTAAATGCAATTTAAGTCATAGAAGTCATAGAATGGCCTAGGCTGGAAGGGACCTTAGAGATCATTTAATCCAACCTGCCTGTCATGGGCAGGGACACCTCTCAACTAGATCAGGCAACACATGGGGACTGAAGGGGGATCGAACCCGTGACCCTGATGTTATCAGCACCAAGCCCTAACCAATTTAGAGGAAATTTTCTAAATACATGCATTTCAGAATAATCTCATGGCAGCTAAATTGGATAACTTTCACAGTTTATAATGTCTTCATTCTTTGTCAGAAATATACACCAGGAAAAAATTCCACTTACCAGCAGAACCAATTTTCTTCCACACCAATACAGCAAAAGCATTTTTGTCACTGATTTTACTGTAAATAGGGCTGAAAGGTAAATAGATAATAGTGAAAAACAAGCATGGCACCCTTATGGTGCCAAGTGTACCTGATTACCTATTTTATTTCTAAAACTGCAGTTGCTGAGTAGTACTGCATTGTATCAGCATAAAATATAACTGTGGGCCTGTGTTATGATTAATACTGATTAATCAAACACTTGCCTGGCCATGGTGGCTGTTTTGCAGCCAGCAATAAGGACATACTTATAATCCATATAGAAAGAAGACAAGCATATAAGAAGTTTACACTTAAAGCTGAATACAGTACAAAAGACTTGCAAAATCTCTAGAAAGTAACTCAAGAAAGAGTATAAATTTGAATATCTAAGTGAAGCGCGATTAGAAGTAAAATGAAAGCTAATAAATTGGAAAAAAAACCCCCCAACCTACTAGTGTTATTGTACTACCTAATATATACAAATACCTATCAAAGTATAGCAAAATATGTGACTAAGGATTTGAAAGGTATATCGTAAGTGGTAGGGCTAAAGACAGTGAGTTTTATTAGTGTATTGGAAACAAAAATATTGTATTTATTCTTCATATTTAGAATTGAACAAGTTTAAGGGTTTGTGTCAGATAAGAAGGGGACTCTTTTTTTAATCTTTTAATTGAAAATATGAAAAATAACTTCTAATAAGCAGAAAACTTCATAAAACAGGCCCATGCAAGCTACACAAAAGAGTCCTCAAACTACGCCTACAGGACATAAAAATTTGAAATTATTCAGCAAGAAAACAAATTAAGATTAATAATGAACAAGCTATCAAGCTTCTATGGTGATATAGTACAGAAAAAAAAGAGCTAGTATAATCCACAGCCATCATATGATCCACAACCATCTACAAAAACAAAAAGACATACATGAATGGAGCACTGAGGAAATAAAGATCAGTCTATTTTGTTTACTAAGGAAAAAAGAAAGGTGATTTGATTACCATACATGTATTTCTTCCACAGTGATAAAGGATCATTTTGAAGAATAGAGAGGTTTTGTAGTGACTATGACTCAGAGATGAATACACACACTCAAAGTATCTTTTGTCAGGCTGAGTAATCAGTGCAGCAACCTTACAAAGGAAACAATGATTGTGTCTTTCTGGTATATTCAAATAAATAGAGGATATCATTCCATATGCGACAGTATGCTTGCTTTGTAAAGGTAATTATGTTAGTAGGCTGAAAGAAATTCAGTGATTTCTGACATTTAGGATATAAGAGCAGAGAAATCTTCTGACCTTCAACTACATGTCTGGGAATTTTCTGGAATACCTAGAGCAGGCTAGTTTTCTGCTCACAATCAAATATTTTATAACTACAGTTGTAGTTTTTTTCTTTTTTTCTTTTCTAAATCCTTATATATTTATGCCTGTATCTAAAAAAAAAAAAAGGTACACAACAACTAATAAGTATTTGGGATAAAAATAGAGTTGAATGAGTGCAAACACTATCTAATCCATTTCTTTCCTCAGTATGAACATAGATTACAGTTTTCACATAAACATGTGTGGAATAGCAAATCCTTCCACTCCTGCAAGCTGTCATGTCAGGTTGCGAGTCAGAAGCAGTAATGAATTAATATATATTTCCTACACAACCAGTTTTGCAACTCACAGAATATTGCAACAGAAAAAGTCTCCAAAACTTGAATACCTTAATTTATCCAAGATATCCTCTCTATCACTTACCAATCTCTTGAACTGCAATTTCGTTGCAGGAAAATTGGAACCTGTTGGAATTTTTTTAATTCATCCACCTTTTGAAATTGTTATTTCCTCTTGCTTATCAAGTGGACACATTCAACAGTGAAACATAGAATGCTAAAGAAGCTGTAGAGAGAGTATTTCAAGTGATTTACTTGATCTCAATAAAAACCTAGCCTCCCTGGTGGATGAAGAGGCACATTTCATGTAGCAAAGCCCTTGTTAAGGATTCCCTACAGGAAGTGAGTTATATCAAGCATTATATGAACCTTAATTGTGGTTATATTTTATTGCTACTTAGATTATTAAGTGTTTAAACTACCAGATAACAGAACCTATATTCTTCATAGTTGGAAAGTGCTAACAGTAATTTTACTAAACATTTCAGCCCTGTTCCAACAATCTCATGGAGGAAAGTTAATGGTCATAATCCAAGTAAAGCCCGCCTGAGAAAATCCCAAGCTGTGCTTGAAATACCTAATGTGCAGCTAGAGGATGCAGGAATGTACGAATGTAAGGCTGAAAACTCTCGTGGAAGAAATGTCTTCAGGGGACAACTACAAGTGTACAGTAAGTGTAACTGCATATAGTGTTATTCAGTCATGCTTTTTCCACACTTAAGGTTTTAACTACATCTGAAGGATGCTAAGGTGCAGTAGAAACAAAGTATCATTCTTCTGAAATAAAATTATCATTGAATTAATCTATGTATTTTTTTCTCTTAGAAATGCATTGAAGTCAGAAATAAAAATAAAGTTGATTCCCTCCAAGAACTGGTTTAAATACAATTTCATGGGGTTTTTTTTGGTTTGGTGTGGTTTTTTTAAAGAATATCACTATGATTTTAAAAGTCTATTTCTTTTTCTCCTGTTGTGATATATAACAATGACATGCAATCTAAGTATGATGCATCTGTCAGGAAATAATATTGGAAATACCTTAGAGTATTGATTACATTTTTAATAATGTTTTACCATTGCCATACCTGGAAGTTGAGTTTTGTCAAATCCATTGTACAGGAATGAGAGACAAAGAAGTGTTTCTCGTTTTGTAGAAAATTTATCTGGGAAGATAAACATCCAAACTTCGAATGTTCCTCACTTTCTTCTTCCCTCAGCTTTTATTGCTGATCATGTCAATACATGGTACAGGACATCCTTTTGGTTGGTTTAGGTCAGCTATCCCAGCTGTGTCCTCTCCCAGCTCTCTGTGCACCCCCAGCCTCCTCGCTGGTGGAGTGGGGTGAGGAGCAGAAGCAGCTTTGACCCTATGTAAGTTCTGCTCAGCAGTAACTAAATATCCCAGTGTTACCAACACTGTTTCCAGGACAAATCCAGAATATAGTGTCATACAAGATACTATGAAAACAATTAACACTATCCCAGCCAAAACCAGTGTGAATAAAAATAACGGATTTTTTATAATATTGTTGCTGCATTCTAGAGGCTAAAAAAAAAAGCCTTTATAAGACATGCCCTGAATATTTACAAGTCAAAGTTTTCTTTATATTGAATGTATGCTTCAGTCCCACCTACTTCTTCCTAATTGAAACTACACCACTTGTTATCATTTCATGAATCCTACAGCCTTACTATTTAGCAGGAAAGGTCTTCTACAGGAGATCATGAAATGAATCTTTCAGACTCTGGATTGTTTTCTGTCTTCAAATATCACAGTCAGTGTAATTCCAACTGCTGCAGTTTAGACAGGTCCTCAGGCTAATAGGTACCTTTAAGAAGAACTCTCTCCTGTTAATCAATTTTATTTTTCTTTTCTTGATTTCAGCCCATGGCTCCTAGTGCTTTCTCCACGTTATTAATGATACACAGTTCCACCTTTGTTACACACTTTCATCAAATAACTGTAGACTGGCATCATAGATTTAGTTTATTTTCCACATATGTCAATATTTCCAGGTCCATAATCAATTTTCCTGTCTTCTTCAGCTTCACAATGTCTTTACTTTAGGTTCTTTGGTTTTAGTGAGCATCAGCAAATCTCTGGATGATCCTTCTCTCCTTGCTTTTCACTCTATCTAGAGTCAAGGGGAGGTCTTTGTCTTCAGGGTGGGGTTTTTTTTTTGTATATGCTGGAAAAAAATTATGAAGGCAAAGATGGTAGGTTTGCAGATTTTGTTTTGGACATACAATGCATGATGCGTTTTCAGCAAAGGTTTTATAGGGCTGCTACCAAAAACCGCAGTGAAAGCCCAGGAACTACTTGATGCCTTCTACTATACTAATACTTCAGCAAAATTTCTCTGGTATTACAAATTTTTAATGTAAATCACTTCCATGAAAGTGTAGCAGCACCTGCTAGGGACTTGGGGGCCAGGGATGTTTAGCAGCATGCTTACTCTTTTTCAATAGCATTTCTTAAAATGTATGAAATGAAAAAAAATTGAATTTGAGTTATAAGATATACACAGTTCATAAACTGACTAGCTGTTTTCTAGACCTGTGAAACTATTAGATTACGAAGTACCTCATGAAAGTGTTAAATTATCTCTCTACCTCCGTCTTTCAGAGTTAATGGAATAAAAAAGGTGTTCTTCAGGAAAGAAATTAAGGAACTGGAAAATGAAATTTTTTCCTCAAGACCACCCTGCAAACTTGTCACATAAAATCACAGCAAACACAATGTGATGCTCTACGCAACTCTGCCTCTGTCATTAACCTGGACATTTTTTGTTTTGAGCAGAAATAAAAATAATACGCAAATCTAGGAGTCCATAGAAAACACTTCCTACATCAGTTTTGTTCTACTCTATGCAGACAGAAATATGAATTTTTAGTTCCCCAGCACTGTCAAGATTAGGTTTTTTACAGTTACTGCCTTTATGGATAATGCACAATTTGTGTTAATAGGCATTTTTTGTGATATTACTAGAACAACTTCTTTAACATTATAGAAAGGGAGTCCACTTCAGATTATCTCATTCTTCTGATTAACAATTGCGTGAGATTAGCGCAGGGGAAAATTTACTGCAACCTTTCAATGCTTAAAGAGGGCTTACGGAAAGATGGGGACAATCTTTTTAGCATAGCTTATTGCGATAGGACAATAGGTAATAGTTTCAAACTAAAAGAGGATTTAGTCTGGATATAAGGAAGGAGCTCTAAACTAGAAGAAGATTTAGACTGGACATAAAGCAGAAGTTTTAAACTAAAAGAGGATTTTAACTGGATATAAGGAAGAAGTTGTTTATGATGAGGGTGACTGTAAAGAAGGAGATGAGTAGCGCGCCCATATCTGAAAAATAAATTCACATGTGTAGTTAAATTAAATTTATTTACAGAATATAAGCTCCTCCAAATTTAAAGGTTCGGTATCGGTTGAGGAAAAGATCAAGCTCAAGCAGTAGCCCTTGACAAAAGAATGATAATCTGGATTATCACACATTCACCTCAATCAAGACGGGGGTTCCCATTCTCGTCTGATTGTCCTCACTAGGGTACCTTAAAAAGGCGGGGATTCCCGTTCTCGCCTTTTCAACCTTGCCAGGGGTACCTTAACCAGGTGGGGATTCCCATTCTTACCTGGTCGACCTTGCTAGGGGTCCCCTAGACCAAGGCAGAAACTTTACAACCTCATCAGGCCAACCGCCACGAGGTAACTCCAACATGGCTACTGTAAGAACCCTGTTTTAAAGCCTAATCAATGATGACTGTGGTCAATCATAGCCATCTCGGCTTCTCATTGGCTGCTGGCCAACTTCCTGGATGTAACCAAGTCCCGACCAGCTCAGGTTCCATAGACAAGTCCGGACTAGCCCAGGTCACAGATTCCCTGAAATCTGCCTAACAACAGCTTAGCTGGGGGCAGGAAACACCTGTCACAGTGATGACACACTGGAAGAGGTTGCCCAGAGAGGCTGCAGAAGTCCCATCCCTGGAGACATTCAAGGCTGGGTTGGATGAGGCTCTGAGCAACCTGATCTAGTTAAAGATGTCCCTGCTTATTGTAGGTATGTTGGACTAAATGACCTTTAAAACTCCCTTACAAACCATATTATTCTATGATTCTATGATTCTTAAATCTATTGTTATACTTCAGACTACCTTACAGAAAAGTCAAAACGAGATCTAAGTCAGCATTTCTCCTCTCTGCATTAGTGGGAAGTGAGGTCAGAGCAGGCAACAGAAGGTTTCCAGATGTCAGAGACCAGCAGTGACCTTCAGTACAGCAGAACAAGAGGAGCAAACCGGTATTAGTGCCCTTCAAGAGCCTTTTCCTGGCTTCAGGATGAAACACCCATCAGGGAACTTCTTGCAGCTTCCAGTGCTCCTGAAGACAACATTAAAGTCTCACTGGCCTACAGTTCTTGACAATCCTTTCCAGGGGTGCAATAAGAAGGTTTGGGGAAGAAAGTTTTTTGTAGTGTAAATTTTAGTCAAGTGTTACTTAACAAAATTGTCAGCTTCCTTTGCTAACATCTGGTATGGCAGGACTTGGGGTCATTACTTGAAACAGCATTTCCTGCTGTTCCTCTTATTCATAACAACAGTCAACATGAATTATTTACCTTTGTCTTTACACTGACATCTCATTCCTTCAGGAGACAGTGATTATTTTGGCTCAGGAATTCAGATGTAGGCCATCATTCCTTACCAGACGTTTCTTGTAAAATTTCAGAGCAGGCTGTAGGGCCAGCTGTGTCGTATCACAGTCTCACAATTTGCATATCTCTGTAGGAACTCACTCGCTGCCTGTTTGAATTTTCTTCGTTTCATCAGTTGCATCTGATCTGGGTCACAACAGAGCATTTAGTAGAAGGCCCAGGACACCCAGTCTGTCTATCTGGTCACATTTAGTCACAAACTAGTGATTTTTCATTTCTTACCTGATGCTGTGATCCAGATACACCATGATTGCCTGATGAAGCTGACACTTCGGATGTTGTTCGGAAAGTGGTATTTCGGATGCTGACAACTTCAGATTGTTATAGATTCAGCACTTATTGGAAATTCAGTTGTAAAAGAGTCAAAGGCATTATAAACATAATTTTGATAATGCAAGAAATCTTCATATGAACTGCAAGCTATTTTGAGAGAAATTTTTCCCCAAGTTATCAGCTCACCCTGGAAATTTCCATTAAATTCTATTCAAGCTTGAACTGATTAATACAAGAGAGCACAAAAAATAAAATTGGGCTAGAGATATTGACCATCAACCTTTTGTAATCACAATTCCTCCATAAATCGCAGCTAGCAGCATTTTCCCAAAGATAAGCACTGGTCTGTGCAATTCCTGCTTCTCTCTCACTCTGAAACTGTTTTCTCCTGTGTAACTTACTTATTAGTGCCAGTTCAGCAGAGGGTGATGATGTGTAGTGGACCACAAACCCAATTTTTTGACCACTTTTTTTTTTTTTTTGGCTGAATCAGTTCCCTGATCCTCTTCACAGCAGTGCCCCATAAGCAGCACTGCTGCCACATGAGAATGGGAGGTTTGCCGTAACACAAGAGTGGAACAAGCGGCTGAGGGAAGAAAGAAGCTGTAATGCATTGTAAGAACCATCCTGATTTAAAAAACAAACAAACAAAAAAAGCCAAACAGTTTAATTGCTTCATATAAAAACTGTATGGAAGAAAATCCACTAATGGCACTACAGGTTAGCCTCATGCAGTAGAACTGGCTAGAGAGGAAGAGACTTTTGTGATTGGAATTGTACTTTCAGTTTCAATTTGGTATCTTATCTTTCTCACTGTGATACCTACTTATTCTTCTCCAATTCTTTCCCCAATTTGACTTATGTCCAGAAAATTGGTTTTTTTCACCACCAACGCTGTACTCATTCACATTTTTGGACACTATCCAAAGTCATTTATCTCTGAAAAAATTTATTCTTGATTTTCTTTCAGCCAAAAAAAAAGGTTGCTTAATAATTTGAGAATGTATGCCGAATTTTCTGCATCTGAATTTCATTTTGCACAGAGGAGATAAAAACTAGCCTGTAAGCTTAAGATTTATACCCAGTTTTTGTTTGTAAAACGTTCTGACATCCTTGAATAAACAGGTGCAGAAATATAGCATAAAATAAATCAGCGATTAGATATTAAAATCTCAGGAGTACTATACGAAGCTATGGCACAATACCCATAAAGACTACTAAGTAATAAAACACATCCTTCTATTCTTACATTCAGCCTCAAACTCTTCACAGGACAGATAAAAACCTGGCAAATATCATTTTCTCCCAGGACGAACGTTGCACTTACAAAATGAAAAAAGAAATGTTATTTTTGAAATCCATTTAAATGCTTCTTAGAATTTATGTTTTTTCTAATTAAAATCGAATACAATTCTGGAATGAAATTTTTTTTTGCCGCATGCACATCAAGATTATGTTAATACATTTTTATAAAAAAAAAAAAAGAAAATAATATGTTGGGTCAGATGTTGTACAGCCAGTTAAATATTTCCTTTTTTGGATTATTGACAGAATTTAAGAACAAGTGTTACAATATTACAGAGACTGACCCTTGCTAATGAGCAGAGAGGGAACTCTCTGTGAAAACTAAGGAGTACACAGAGAGAGGAAAGAAAGCCAAGAAGTTATGACAATATTTGAAAAAAAGAAAATTTTGAAAATATGAAGATAGTCTGAGAGAACTGTGGCTGTTTAGTCTTGCATAAAGAAGGCTGGGAGGGGCCTTTATTAAGTATATAACTATCTGAGGGGTGAGAGTCAAGAAGAAGGGGTCAGTCTCTTTTCAGTGGTGCCCAGTAATAGGACAAGGAATAATGGGTATAAGTTAGAACATAGAAAGTTCCACCTCAACATGAGGAGAAACTTCTTTACTGTGAGGGTGACAGAGCACTGGAACAGGCTGCCCAGAGAGGTTGTGGAGTCTCCTTCTCTGGAGACTTTCAAAACCCGCCTGGATGTGTTCCTGTGTGGCTGCCCTAGGGGATCCTGCTCTGGCAGGGGGGTTGGACTAGATGATCTTTTGAGGTCCCTTCCAACCCCTGACATTCTGTGATTTTATGATTCTATGATCATACTACTGTGATTTGCAAGTCTATGATTACAGAGGAAGACCTGTGCTGTGACCATATTCTGAAGACAGCCATAAACAGAAAATAGGAAACAGCAATTTTGTGCTGAGGAGAACGCCTTTTGGGAACACAGTCGTATTTCCGAGTAAAAAGGTGCACACTTGAATTCTGAACACCTTAGCTCATGATGAAGTCAAGTTCAACATAGAAAAATGAGACCAGATCTGCTTTGGGTCATATAATAGAATTTTCAGAAAAAAATAGTAAAAAGAATTAAATATAAATAGGAACAGTTTAGTGTTTCTTGCGGTGGTACCACTGGCTAACTTTTATGAATTTTTAGTTACACATTTAACTGTCACATCTCCCAAAATCATATTAACCTACTCATTTTCAAGGAAACAATTGCTTCTCAGCGTAGCTCCTTTGTACTTGCCGAAACGCTCAAAAGGAAACAACTGCATCATCTATACATTGCAATTGAATTATATTTTTAGGACAATTAGTAGACAATGAACAAGCAGGAACTCCAGCAAGCAGCTTCTGAGGATTTGATGGGATCCTTTGATATAACTTAAGAATCAAATGATTATGCACAACAGAGCACATACGGAGCACGTCATGCATTGCTCTGAGTGTAACAAGAAGAAAAATGGAGCAGATGTTTTTACTCTTGGGTTTGGGAGTAAAATTGGTCAATCTTATCTGTTTTCCTCTACTAAAAAGGGAAACAAATGATTCTTTTTCTGATATGTTTCCAGCTTCTGACAACTCTCTGATCACAGGTTTTGAAGCAGACTAGTCTCTGCTTAGGAGTGATAGACACCTCATTCACTTTCTTTATCGTCCATGCACAAGATGTAAGCTAGAAGCAGTTAGTCACCTGTCAAGCCTTTCCATACATCCTCATGTATTTGATTGGTGACCTGTCAAATGCCAGCTAAATTCAAAGATTTATTTTTAAGCTCGGTTCCCCATGTTTAAGTACATTATCAATTATCCAACACTTGAAGCAGAGACTTTGTTGTGACAGATCTGGACTTATATCAAGCAAAAGAATTTTACATTCCCTTGACAATGAAGGACTTTTAGCTACTTATTTTCTACTATTTAAAAAAAAAGCCAACAACAAAGAAACAATAAAACCTCAGCAAACTTAATATTATTAAATTAATTAATTTCACCTGTCATCCTTTTTGCTATACAAATTTATATGGCTACAATATGAAAATCCAAAAGATGGCTTGTAAGCTCACATTTTTATTTCTGTGTGTGAATGCTCAGTTCCTCACTGAGTCATACAAAGCCTTCCAAATTATAATATCCTACACATTGTTATCTGATCAACTGCTGCATTAAAAATCTGTTTATCTGTAAAAAAAAATTCTCTGCTTTTTAAGAGATTATTACATGAAATTTAAGTTCTAATGATCACATGCACAACTAACAAATGTCTACCTTTAAAAAAAAGAATGTTTTAACATTGACTTACTGTGTAATTTATGTTCCTAATGAATGCTGGAAGTGTCATAAGTTCTGTGCTTAAAAATGTTAAAAGCATTTTTTACCTTAAAATATGAATTAAATTCAAGAGACCTGAACACAAAAAAAATGTTCATATACCTTACTGAATTCCTAGTCATTCCTAGCTGGGTAAATTATGATTTCCTAGTCAAATAGCTTAGGTCTTGAAAAGTTACTAAATATTCCATCGTGACTGCCAAGGAAATGCTCTTAAATTCAGCAATAATGAATGCATTAATATATAATACTGTAATTTAATCCATTGGACTTAGGCCGATTTCTCCTCCTGGTCATGATATTGCTCACTGTCTAACGCCATTTAAGCATTTCCTTTAAAGTCATGGAGTTTTGTTGATTTTATTACTTTCTTTTGGGGGGTTGTTTTCTTGCTTAAATGTTCTTTCTGAGAGTAAGCTAAGCCTTGTATAGTGCATAATTTAAACTCTTTAGTTGATTAGGTCTTTATATATCAGCTAGAGACTTACCAATTTATGTGTTTTGTATATAGCATGGTATATTTTTCTTGCAGCCTACCCGTATTGGGTGGAGAAACTTAATGATACTCAACTAGACAGTGGAGATCAGCTCCGATGGGAGTGTAAAGCCACCGGAAAGCCAAGGCCCACGTATCGTTGGTTGAAAAATGGAGTTCCTCTCTGGCCACAGGTACTTAGACAAGGAGTCGCTAGTATGTTTCATGTTTCTCCTTTCATTCATATAAAGTCAGTTAAAGAAAATACTGAAAACTACTTCAGAAATGACTGCTTTCTGTGTTAGTTTCTCAAGTGTTAGTGAACAGGTTTTCTATGCCTATCCCCTCTGAACCATCTCAAGCAATGGAAGATTGCTTTTATCAGCAATTCTCTGTAGTTCAGAAGTATTTGGAAGATGTAACTGTGTCTGCAAGAGCATTTGCCATTGTGCTATTGCATCTCAGCAATCTTCAGGTATTCTTTATTCTTTTAGAGAGTAGTATTATGCTGCTTGTGTCTATATTTTCCTGTATAAATGAACAACTTGGAGAAATGCTGTATTTGCTTCATATTTCTCCAAAAGTCATATTATTTAGCATACTTTTTGTATGTAATCATACTCTTCAAAACACTAGCAGCCTAATGTAACAGATGGAACAAGTTCGTTTTCATCCGTTTTGAACTCCATTAATTTTCTTCCAGTAACAGAACTCACCATCAAGAACATTAAAATGTTCCGTGTAAGACTCTTAGAATTTAAAGTGTCTCTGAGAGCAGCATCTTTAGACCCAGTCCAACCTGCGGTGGGGAGGTTCATCTCGGGGTACAGGGGGATTTCCCAAAACAGGGAGACCCACGGGCAATGGAGCAACCTCAAAAGATCTGGCAGCTCTTGTGAGGGAGGCAGAAGAGGCATGGGCCTTGTCACAGCAACAGCACCACCTCTTCACCATAAAAGCAGCTTCAAGGAGGGCAGGAGTCTGCAGATCCCTACGTACAGAGCTTGGGCAGGCAAAGGGGGATGTCACGTCACCTGGGCATAGTGTGGTGGTTTGCACAGAAGGAGACTCCAGCAGAGCACTGAAAGCACTGGTCACCCACCTAGTTCAAGAGGCAAACTCAACTCGTGGTTATCACCCTCTCAGAAGAGGACCTAGCTGTGTTTACCACTTGGCCCAAAGCCATTGTTAGAAAGAATGTGATGACCCAGACAGCACTCCCACATAAACATGCAGTTGTCCAGGTCTCCAGCTGCAGGGTGTCTGTCTCAAACCAGTGAGTCTGTCTCTGGCTGTCTCAGAGAGTAAAAATGGTTCTCAATCATGAGTTCACAAGGCTTGCTGAGAGGGCTTTAAACTAGGTTTGAAGGAGAAGGGGATAAAACCAGGCTCGCTAGAGATGAGCCTAGAGAAAACATGTCAATGCTGGGGGTGATATCAATAGACCAGCTCAAGTGCATCTACACCAATGCACACAGCATGGACAACAAATAGGGGAATCTGGAAGCCATTGTGCAGCAGGGTGGCTGTGACATAGTCACCATCACAGAAACATGGTGAGATGACTGCCCTGACTGGAATTCTGAAATGTATGACTAAGCTCTTCAGAAGGAATAGGCAGGGAAGGAGAGGCAGTGGGGTGGCTCTGTATGTTAGGGAATATTTTTTTGTGTAGAACTCAATGACTGTGGTGGTAAGGTTGAGTGTTTATGGGGGAAGGCCAGCAAGACAGACATCCTGTTGGGAGTCTATTATACACCACTCAACCAGTATGAAGAGACAGATGAAACATTCTACAAGTGGCTGGTAGAAGTCTCAAAATCAACAGTCCTTGTTCTCATGGGTAAATTCAACTAACCAGATGTCTGCTGGAAATAAAACACAGCAGAGAGACAATGGTCTAAGAGGTTCCTGGAATGTGTAGAAGATAACTTCCTGACACAGGGGGTAAGTGAGGCTACCAGGGGAGATGCCTCACTAGACTTGCTGTTAACAAGCAGAGAAAGACTGGTAGGTGATGTGGTGGTCAGTGGCCATGAAACCATGAAATGATAGAATTTTCAATTCTGGGTGAAGGAAGAAAGGAAATCAGTAAAACCATTACCATGAATTTCCAGGGGGCAGACTTTGGCCTCATCAGCACACTGGTTGAAAAACTCTTTTGGGAGACAGCCTGAAGGGCAAAGGGGTCCAGAAAGGCTGGATACTCTTCAGGAAGGAAGTTTCAGAGTCAGAGGTGCAGGAGCAGGAAGTCTTCATGTGTCATTAGACAAACTGACTGGGGTAACGACCTGCCTGGCTTGAACAGGGAGTTTTTACTGGGAAAAAAAAAAGGAGAGTTTACCACCTTTGACAAAAGGGCAGGTAACTCAGGAAGAGTACAGGGATCTAGATAGGTCATGGAAAGAGAATATCAGAAAGACAAAAACCCAGGTAGAACTCAGTCTGGCCACTATCATAAGAGATAAAAAGTATTTTTACAAATACATTAACAACAAAACGAGAGCCAAGGAGAAACTCCATCCTTTATTGGATGCAGAGGGGGAACATTTCCATTGAGGATGAGGAAAATGCAGAGGTACGTAATACCATCTCTACTGAAGTCTTTGATAGTTATCAGACCAGGTATTCAGCATCCAGAATTGGAAGATGAGGACAAAGAGCAGAATAAACCCCCCATAACCTGAGAGGAAGCAATTAATGAACTACTATGCCACCTGAACATTCGTAAGTCTATGGGGCCAGAGGGATCCACCCAAGAGTGAGGGAGTTGGTGGAGGATCTTGCCGAACTACTCTCCATAAATTATCAGCAGTCCTGGTTAACAGAGGAGGTCCAGGACAACTGGAGGCTTGCCAGTGTGGTGCCCATCTACAAGGAGGGCCAGAAGGAGGATCTGGGGAACTACAGGCCTGTCAGCCTGACCTCAGTAGTGGGAAAATTAGAGAATTGTTCATTTTGAGTTCACTCACATGGCATGTGCAGGACAACCAGGGGATGAGGCCCAACTGATGTGGGTTCATGAAAGGCAGGTCCTGCCAGACCAACTTGATCTCCTTCTATGACCAGGTGACCTGCCTAACGGATGAGGAAAAGGCTGTGGACATTGTCTACCTGGATTTTAGTAATGTCTTTGGCAACATTTCTCGCAGCGTTCTGCTAGAGAGCATGGCAGCTCGTAGCTTAAACCGAGTTAAAAACTAGCTGGATGGCTGAACGCAGAGAGTGAGGGTGGACAGAGTTAAAACCAGTTGGCAGCCAATCACAAGTGGTATTCCTCAGGGCTCAATTATGAGGCCAGTCCTGTTTAACACCTTTATCAAAGATCTGGGTAAGGGAATTGAGTGATCCCTCAGTAATTTTGCAGATGACGTCAATGAGTCACAGTGTTGACCTGCTCGAGTGTAGGAAGGCTTTGCAGATCTGGACAGGTTGGATCATAGAATCACAGAATCATCAAGATTGGAAAAGTCCTTTAATATCATAAAGTCCAGCCATCAACCCAATACATCAATGGGCCAAGGTCAATTGTACGAGGTTTAACAAGGCCAAGTGCCGGCTCCTGCACTTTGGTCACAACAGCACCAGGCAGTGCTACAGGCTTGGGGAAGAGTGTCTGGAAAGCTGTCTGGCAGAAAAGGACTTGGGGGTGTTCCTCAGCTGCCAGCTGAACATGAGCCAGCAGTGTGCCCAGGTGACCAAGAGGGCGGTGTGCCCAGCATGGCCAGCAGGAGTAGGCAAGTGATCTTGCCCCTGTACTTGGCACTGGTGAGGCCAGAGCTTGAGTGCTGTATTCAGTTTTGGGTGCCACAGTACAAGAAAGACACTGAGGTGCTGGAGTGAGTCCAGCCACGTCAACATGATAGACCACATCACACACATTCTTGCCTAGCATCTTTCCCTTTTTATAGTCTCAAATTATTCAAAGTAAAGAAAAGTTTTGCAAATTCATTTCATGCACTTTTTCCAGATTAAAGTAAAGCTCTTCAATTCTGGGAGAAAATGTCTCCATTTGTGAATGAATTCACAAGAATGTATTTATGAATGTAAGAGATGTAATGTCTTTCTTCTATCTGTGAACATCAACCAATTATGCAAACAATGAGAAAGGAATCATAAATACAGTTTACTTTCGAAGCTGTGGGGCATTGAAAATATGGTTATATGCTTTTATCCATTTCTGTCTAGATGAAGTTATTAGTCCTGAAATTGAAGCAATTTAAATATCTGTACTTTTGGGGTTTCTTATTTTCCAAACCATTAGTTGCACCAGGTTCTGAATTTTCAAATTAAATTTCAGTGTAAACTGGGGGCTTGTGACAGAGAGAACCTTTTTCGCAGTTTCATCTTTACTCCCAAACACTTTATTCTTTATCAATTTTTAATTGAGCATAGATCAACTATAATAATGAAACCTAGAGATATTTTCTAGCAGTTCAAATTATAAATTTTACAGCTCCATGAAGTACACATTTCCATAAACAGCTATTAATACTTTTTCTCTTCCAGAAGTGGTAGAATCATTTTCTACTAGTGGACCTTTCAAATAAGAATTTTGCACTGATGATGAAGGCAATTAAATGCTTTCACTCTTAGTCATGGAAGCAATCATTTATATCTACTTTTATGAAAATAACACCGTGACTGAAATCAAACATTTGCTAGAGATGTGAAGACCATCAGATGTGTTATACTCACAACTGACTTTACTCTTCTGAGTAAATACATAAAAATAAGCCTTGCATATGGCGAATTTGGACTGAAAAATATTTACCTTTAAATATTTTGGAGGGTTTTTTGCCCTCCCCCATCTGTTTTATTCTTGTCATTCCTTATATAATGAGAAAGAAGAAGCCCAAGGAAATTTAGTGTTCAGTTTTATTTTGGCTTAATAATGTCTTTTTTGCTTTTACCTTAAGATAATAACATAGCAAATTTCCAGTGCCTATTTGCTTATTTTATTTTTATTTTTCTTCCATTACAGAGCAGAATTGAGATGGTTAATGGAGTTCTGATGATCCACGGTGTGAATCTCTCAGATGCTGGAATGTATCAGTGCTTAGCAGAAAATAAGTACAGCACCATTTATGCCAGTGCTGAGCTGAAGATTTTAGGTGAGCATTATTGAAAAAGAACAGTGTTCTTTTTTCCCCTTTGATAATTACATTTGTTCTTGGTTTTGTTATCATAAGAAACAGCTTCTGCCAGTCCAAATTTAACAGAGCAGATAAAAGTGGGTTCCTTTTTATTCGTATTATTTATGTGTGAGTTCATTCTTTGTTGCCTGAGAAAGCACAGGTCCTTCTGTTAAATGAAAATTTTCTTTAATGAATTACTGACTCAGTTACATTTTATGACTATTTCTCATAATAAGGTTATTTCAGTTCAAATAAATGAGAAACTATTTTTACTCTCTCAAAAATAAGTGTGTTAAAATTAAATTATAATTTCTACAAAGGCCGTTCAAAGGTAATTAAGCTTGATTTTACTTTTAAAGGTACAAAAGTTTCCTATGAAGTTTTCAGAACTGCTTGAATACTGGAAATTACATACTTGCACTGATATCACTCACAGTAAGGAAAATATGCTACATGATGTTACCCAGAAATGTAAGAAAAAAATAATTATTCAAAAGTTGAAGTGAGGAGTCAATGAAGAAAAAACTTGAGTCATGTCAATCATGTAATTCCAACATTAATTTTCCTTAAAGCAAATTAAAGCAAACTGTGGTAACACACAGTGGGATAATAGGGATAAAAGAACTTCCAGGGTGTTAAGTAGACAGACTTGTAAGAGTCTCATGGTTTTTATTAGAGTGTGATATAGCTGTCAGACAGGTGTCTGTCAAAGTAATTCAAAGGCCATATCAGAGATTAGAGGTCTCCACACTGCTCAAACCTTGCAAATTTTAAAACCTACACCTGGGAATCATTCTTGCAAACTCCCAGTCAAAAAAAAATCATAAAGGTGAAGTTACTGAAATAATACATATTTGTGTTAAGATTTGATATATCTGAAGAATAACCTATTTACTACATTTCCACTAATTTCTTAGCTGTCCAACATTAGAATTTCAGTATTGACACTCCAAAGTATATCTGTCTAGCCGTAAATAAAAACCCACAACCAGCAGTTATTCTCTTTTCATCACCTTCCTTTGTCATCTGTTATTTGGTCAGCAAAGAGATCCCTATGGATTACAAGGCTGTCTTGTTCTATTTTTTATATCTATTATAAAATAAGTATACCTATCATATTAGGTAGTTGTACTCTTTCTTTGATGTCTAATATCAGAAATGGCCATTACATATTGCTGCAGTAAAATCAGTCTTTCATTTTGTCACTTGTGAAATAATACCCCTGTTAAATTTTACCAATAATTTTGCATCAAAGAAACAGTTGGTTTTAATTTTCTGAATTATTAAAGAGAAAGGAATAGAATAAATTGTCCATATAAATAGCTTTTTTATCAGAATTACCCCAAATAATAGAGAATTCCTACATATTTGAGTCAACAGAGTGTAATATATTCCTATATGTGTAGATAAGATAGTTTCAGGGGTTTCTTAGTGTGAAATTAGAGTAATTAAGCTCATTTTATGATATATTTTTTTCCTTAGCTGTATTTTAATCAGTGGGACTTCTTGAAAATGAAATACTGAAAACAAGACATAGTTAAATATTTTCTATTCAGAAGTTCTCACTTTTCAATTCCTAGATTCAGGCAAATATAAAAAGAGAAAGCCATAAAATATCTCTAACAGTAATATTTTATAAGAGATTGGAGATAACATTTTAGATTGTTGTGGAATTTAAACTCCTTTTCATTTTGAACTACTTACTTCTAACAAGTTGTCTATGAAATCCATAAATTTTGGAAAAAATGTAGCTAAATCAACTGTAATATTTAATTGCTAAAGCTGTTGGATTTCACAAGGATTCTTAATTTATTATGCTGGTGTGAAGAAGATCTCACTAACTCATTATAGAATTAAGTTATAGACTGGCTGCTGATTTCAAATATGCTGTAAAATTCCATCTAATTTGCAGCTCATTTCAAATAAGTTGTAAAATTCCATCTAATTTGCATTATAATAATTTCCAGGAAACAAAATTGAGATTCTATCCCCCAAACCAAACTGATTATTCTGACCCTCTATTAATGTGTAATGAAGCAGAAGGCTGTGGTTGTTCTCTGTAGAGTTTACGTACTTCTTTTTAACAGCTTCAGCTCCCACTTTCCCACTAAATCAAATGAGGAAAACAATAATTATTACCAAAGGCCAAGAAGTTGTCATTGAGTGCAAGCCACAAGCCTCTCCAAAGCCAACTATCACTTGGAAGAAAGGAGACAAACTGCTAAGGGAGAGTAAGAGGTCAGCAGCCTGTTTGGTAAACTAAATATTGTGTTTGCATGTTTGATTCTGTGGTATGATATGAAAATACAGCAAATACCTAGAACGTACATATGTTAGCATGTGTATGGGTATGATTCATCTGACAGTAATGACTTTATTGTTTCAACAATATTGAAATGGATAATCTTAAAATTACTCAGAGATGCAGACAGATGAAAAGAAGTTACCATTATTTTGGGTTCTTTATTTTCTGTTACTTGTTCCAGAAATTCTTTAGTTACACTGCGGAGATATCACAGATTTAGTGTATGAGGGTATTATAAGCATAAAGGCTGAAGTAGTCAGGACTATATAGAATATCAAATGTGCTTATTCATTTGAAATCATGATAAGGCAGGTTTGATCACAATGGAAGTCTAAGACAAGCTTTAAAATGAATCAGAGAAGAACAATATAATTCCATTATAGGATTTAATTACACAAGTGCTCAGTGGCACAGATGTTTAACAGAATATGTTTGATTAAACAAGTTCCATCCAGCTCTGTACATTAAACACAGTTTAAGCCCTGCAGGTTAAATGCTGGCTGTAATCGCACTTTACAGATTGTGTGTCTGTACACTAGAATAATTTTGCCAACCTGCACATGGTCTTTAAGTACATAAAGCGATCTTATCTTCTTTCTGGCAAGCTATGTGAATAAACCACTTAAACTGACTTGTATAACGTTAGTCAAAAAGACAAAAGCATGGCCTTTTTATTCATTTGTGCGATACTGATGAAGGCAGTAAAATGTATCTGTCCTCCTTAGCTGCAAAAGCCATTTAATTTAGGTGAGTTTTCTTTTCATCTCATGCTATTTATTTTGCTCTGAAAAAGAAAAATGAGTAAGTTTTCATGCCATATTTGTTCTTGGAGGAGGAGGAGTGAAACAGCATTATATACAACATTTTACTAACAGGTGTGAGTTGTGTAGTACATGTTGACACGACATGAATGAACAATATTATAAAGATGCTGATAATATCAAATATTCTAAGACTGATACCTCTATGCTTTAACTACACGGTTAACTGTTTACACTGCATGACTCCTTCTTTTTATCTCCACAAAACTCACTATGGTTTCTCTGATCATCTCATGTAAATCACATTATAATCCAAGACCAGTGAAACATTATCATAATTACTTGATGTCTGTCCAAATATAGCCTAACTTTGAAGTTAAAATCTCATAAAGTAAGATCTGGAGCTACATTTTTGGTATTTGCAGTTCTTGATACTTGGTTATTTTGATGAAGCCTGGAACAGGAAATGATGAAACGTGGGAGATAAACAGCTGATTGAACTATTTCAAATCTTTGAAAGAATTGGACTGTGTTCAACTTACTTGCTGAATAGATGACTAAAAATTATCTTGTGCCATTCAGAGCAGTTCCCCTGCATCTACCGTTTATAGAGGTGCGAGGGTGAGAGGAATCCGTTTCAAAAAAATTCATCCTATACTTTTACATACAGTATGACTTAAACAATACTAACAGAGTCTGTTTGAAGAGGAGATGAGAAGGTGTAGCATGATTTTTGGAAAGGGGATTTGACTCAATGGCGGTAGTATGTGTGTTTCCACGATTGGGACACTCTGTGAAGGAACTATTGGAAAGGAACTGTGCAAAACAACTATATAAAAAAAATTAAAAAGGAATAAATTGACATGATGAGTACATCTAATACTTTTAAAATGGGATTTCTTCATAGACTGCTGATAAAAATTCCAGCAAGAAACAATTAGTAAATGTGATGCGATGAGTTTGCATAGAATGTTTGTTTGAAAAAAAAACAAAACAAAAAAACCCAAATTCTGATTAAATAATAAAGAAGGGCAAGAATAAAACAGCAGAATATGTTTTTTTCATTTCTGAACAGGTTATTCCTCTTTTAGAGTGCTTGTACCAACTGCCTGTTGTGTTTTATTTTTGCTAAGTCTGCTAGCCCAGAAGAGGAATTCATTAGATTTAGCCACATCTGTTTGAAAAGCCTCAATACAAAAGAGACCTTCCTCTCTGTAAAGAAAAAGAAATTCCACTTAACTAGTGTGTCTGCTCTTCCAAGCTGTGTTCCTCCATACAGCCAAAAGCTTGTTGAGAGAAATACCTCAAGTGACATTTCCATTTGTAACTGAGCAAAAGGCCGAGTTTGTTCCCATGGGACACATGACTGGGTACAGCTCTTGGTCCAGTCGGACTTTGATTGTAGCCCTTGGAATTTACAGCAGTCAAAGCCTCAGACATTTCGTATTAATTCAGAAGGTTAAAGCCACTCACTTGGCAACATAGCTGTGGAAAGTCTTCATGAACTCCATCTCTTGGTCTATTTTTACTTTTGAACAAATTATCCAACTCGAGGTCTTCGTATTTCCGGTCTATCAATGCTAAGTTTGCTCTCCCTAGTGAGAAATCATTACTCTGAGCAGTGAGACCATTTGATTTCACTTGGAAGGCATCTGTACACTAGAACAGCTCTTTTGCACTATCTATAAGACACAGCAAATAAAAGCAGAATATTCATAAATATTTTATGATAAAAAGCATTGAGTGTTACGTTCTCATAAATGTTTTAAATTTTATTACATTATTCCTACAGAAATATACTTATTTAATGAAGATTCCAAAGTATTTTCAATTCATTCTGTTAGCCAGATGTAAAGATCAAGATTTGCTGTGAAAAACACACTTTAATGAAATAAAATATGTGGTATTGGAGATCTACTATGCAGAAGATTAAAACTTCTAATAAACAAGATATAGTCTGTGAAGCTTACTAATACAGGACATTCAATGATCACTATAAGCATTTGAAAGGAACTACATGCAAAATTCAAATCTTTTCCATATGTTATTATCTCAGTGAGTTGGTAATACATTCAAACAAACATAAGTTTATCAGTATTTTCACGTAAAAGTGAACAGGAGGCAAAAAAAGTCATTCTTATGCTTCTGTTGAGGAATTAGAACACACCTGAACAAAACAGTAATGGGAGTTGTGTAGGTAAGGAAACACATTTAAGCTTCCTATTTCCATTATTAATCCCACAATAATTAAAATTATTAACTGCCTTTACCAACCACTTGTCTCTGGACTTGGTTGTCTCATAGGCTAATAGATGATTGTGCCATTTATGGCAGCCTGTGAAAATGTGTACTTTTGGTTATTCATTCTAATACTGAGTATTTTTGTCCATAAGAATTTTGTAAAGATTTTTTCTATATTTTAGTTCATACGAAATTTAGGGTTTGTAGAAAAGTGGATTATATTGAAATCAAAGTCTGAACAAAATGACTTCATGTTTTGATTTGTAATAAAACATTTGGTTGGAACTTTTGTCTAGATCCTAAAGAGCAAGAAATGTTCCCTTGGTCAAGAGTATGTGATCAACAGACATTATTGTGAAGTCTGTAATTTTCCAGTCAGATACCTCCTAATCTGTAATCAAACCCTCATTTGCTATTTTAGCATCAGATTCTAAACAAGACCCAGACCAAGACTATTTGATCAGAAAGCCAGTCAGAAGCCTGATTCTAATTAAACGTTATTTTAGACCTATGTAGCAAGCTAAAAAAAGGCAACAAAAGTGGTATTTAATAATACTGTTTTCTGTAGACAGTAAACTTTACAATATGCAATAGAACAGGCTAAATCTTCTGTCAACTACATCAGTGTAGATCATGAACAATGACAAATAAAGTCAATGATTAACTACTAGACAAACTCTTTTTTTTTAATAAATTCTTTCAGTTAGTGTGTTTAGACTTCTGTAAATTGCAGATATTTTCTAATGAGTTACTACTGCACAAATTTTTGTGAGCCATTAATCCATGAGTTATAATCTCTGTTTCATGACTTTCTTAAAGTCACCTACCTTTCTTGTCTATATTGCCCTGTAGTAGCCGCTACAGCTGATGATTAAACAGTTATGTTTGAGGAGTCATAAGTAATAAAAAGCATTATAAGTCTTTGTTCACCTGTTTTAATTCTTCCCCTTACACCTAAAATATTCCTCTCACTAAATTTATATTGAAAATTCCCTCTAGCTCATTATTTTCATTACTTATCCATTAATTAGAGTTTTAAAAATTCATTCAAAAACACTGTAGCAGTGCAGAGTTCTATTCCATCCCTATTTTTTTCTTCTTCATTCAGACCACCAAGAAATAATTTTTTTTTTAAAGAGCACAAATTAATCAATAAATGGGTGACTGAGGAAGAAGTATTTTTATGGCACTGGTTTTGTGCTGCTTCGTTTGCTTTTGCTCTTTTTCCATTTGAACTTTCTCAAATAATATGATAATTTTATCAATGTTTCTCATATTTCTCAATTTGTGTGCAATCTAATATTTAACCTAAAAAATTCTGAATACAGTGATGTTTAAACATGGATGTATGCATTAGTAATGTAGCTCGGTGTTTATCAACTGCTACCTCTCCATAAGGCCCAGTCTAAGCTTTCTTTCTCACATGCCACAACGAGCTTTGCAGACAAACTTTAAAGGTTGAATTCACAATAGATCACCACGAGCAGAACAACAGTGCCAGTCTCTCTGTGGCCATTATATAATTGCTCATAATCATCCACCTTGGTCCACGGATAACTTTGCCTGAGGCCCTAAATACATTTCTGTGGAGGAAAATAAATGGTAACAATACTTTACCTACTACTTCAGTTCAGCTACTTTTCCTATGGAGCAATTAGTTTCCTGTATTCCACTTCTGTTTGAAGGAGTTTTGGAGATAAGGTGAAGAAAGCTTTTGGTGGAAAAAGCAGCAGTGAGAATTTTAGAGAGTTTGAGTGCAATAGCTTGACCAAAGCTTGGCCAGAGCACAAACTTCAAAATCCTTATCTCTGCTGCAGATGTCATGGTGGGTTTTTTATTGATTGCAAGTGGGTAAATACTTTTTATTCCATTTCCTCTGAATGATATCAAGGAACCACAGAACAGCTGGGAGTGGCAGAGGCCTCTGGGTATCAGCTGGTCCAACCCCCCCAGTCAGTGCAGGATTAGACAGAGACACAGGGAAGCCTGAGACTATTACTTTTTACCTACCCTCAGGTTAACACTGAAATCTTTGAAATACAGGAGTAGTTGTCCTGTATGTCTAGATATTTCACCTGTTACACTTTGCTGGGCAATTAGTGGAAATACATATGCCACTTAAATCTAAAAATATTGCCATTCAAATACTTAGGAAGGGACGTGTTTTATATTCATCTGGTCTCTCAGACTTCTTCATTTTCAGTTATGACAGATTTTTATTACAGTTTTACTCTTCACTTTATATTTTTCAGGATCTGTCAGTGTTTCCACTGTAAGTTCCTATTTTAATAGCTGTATAGGTCAATTGCTATGAAAAATAAAAAATCAAAGGAGAAAAGAAAAAGAGATGTTTCAGACCAGAAACAAGAAAAATAGTTGAGTTTGCAGGTGAAAATTGTATTCAGTTTTATAGAGTGCTTTGATTAGTTTATGTCTTATTTTTTTTAAATATGAACATGTACTTGTGTGTAATAGAGGTATATATTATATGCTTTCTTCATAATGGTGGTAGCTTCCCAAAAGAATCTCAGTTGTATCAAATCCCCATGTGTTGCTTGATCTAGTTGAGAGGCATCCCTACCCATGACAGGGAGGTTGGAATAAATGATCTCTAAGGACCCTTCCAGCCTAGGCCATTCTATGAACTGTGTTATGTAACATTTGTTTAAAATGAGAACCATGCACTGTGAAGACAAAAGAAAGCATATATAAAATGGATAAAAAATTATTCTGAGCTTTATCTGTTGGTCTAAGCTGCACCAGGCTCAGCTTGTATCTGGCACAATCTTCCCTGCCTCTGTGTGATCAGCCACACAGACAGTGCAATAGCTCAGTCTACTACCCTTCCACTTTTTTGGTGAAAAAATTACAAAATTTTTTTTCCTGCTAATGAAGAAAGATCTTCAGAATTAATCTATCTGCAGGAGCAGACTATTAAACATTTTGAAGATTTTACTGTGCCCCCAGTTAGGTATCTAAAGAAAATGGCCACTCATGAGTTCCAATTAGTTTAAAAAATAGCCTTTCCCATAGGCTACCAAATGAATTCTGTGGTTATGTTCCAGGAAATTTCTATCTGCGAGATCCTAAAAGATTTCTCTGAAATGAAATATCCCAGTCTTTCAGGAATGGTATTCAGGATAATACTTTCTATTATTTCTCCTTAATACAGTACTTTATATACTGCTATTCAGCTGTTTTGGCACTTACTGACTCTTTTTAGGGAAATTCTAACAGAGAAGTGGATTTTTTAGGTAACAGTGCCTTGAAGTATATAGTATTTTTCTTAGTGACATGGTCCAGTGGTGGACGTGGCATGGCCAGGTTAAAAGTGAGACTAGATGGCCTTAAAGGTATTTTCCAACCTAAACAATTCTATGGTTCACTCATTGAGTTGATGTTTGAAGGACTGTTCTACCATATTCTACCAATTTTCAATTCAAATAGGATATACAGTTCCCTACAATGGCCCCGGCCTCCAGTTGCCTTGTCAGCAGAGTGCAAGTCTCACATATTTACTCTGTAGTATCCACCAAGCACATGTGGATGTCTTAGACTTCTTCAGGCATCTACAGATTAGACATTAATACCTAGGGAATTGAGTCCCATCCTGTTGATCTTGGTTTTTGATATTTCCATACAATTACATTTGCTGGGTTTTTTTCTCAGTTACTGAACTGTAAGTATCCCACATATATATCCCATAGCCCTACTGAAAAAAAATAAATAAATAAAGAGCTCAACTTTTTAGGTTGCCAACAGCCACAAGATATTGGATGTGCTGTATATACCTTGAATATCTGCTTATACAACTGAACTTATTATCGGTTCAGCGAACAGTTCATGAATTCTGATTCTATGACTCATTTCTCTGCTGTTTTTGTAAATGGCTGCCTGTTTGTGTACCACATAGGCAGAGTACGACAAGTTATCAGTCACCTAAAGATTTTTCGTTGCTTAAGGCTCTTCAGACTATGACTTTTAGCATAATTTGTCCTTAATAGAAACTTAATCTAAAATCCTTGGGAATTTAAACACTTAACTTCACAGCACCAGCTGATCTCCAGATTCCCAAATGACACTTTAACAATCAAAAAAGTAAAGAGAGAAAATACTGCGGTCATTAAGAAAGAGAACTTTATGACAGAAACTCTTATAATCCTTAGAGATGTCTGCAAGTCACTTCTTTTAAGTTTTTACATAAACCATGATCTAATTTAGCTGTGGCTGGCTCATTACGGGAATTAGAGATTTGGTTATAAAGTAGAAAAGGAAAACAATGATAAACTTCACTAAATAGTCAAAACAAATGGCAACGTCATCCTTTCCCAAAAAAGCACCTCTGTTCAAAAGTAGTACAGTTTTACTAATTGATCGTATCATACAACATGAGTTTGGACAATGCAATGATTTTGACCACTCTCCTAAACAACTCTTATCCTTTACTCATGTTCCCTTACAGATAATCACGTCCTTTCACAGAGAGCATGATTAAAGGAACAGACCAGTACCCATCATACCTGATAGGTTTCCTGCTTTGTGGACGTTAGGCAAGAAACATACTTTTCCGTGCCTATCAAGTCTGGTTTCAGTGACAAAATTAAATTGCTGGAATTTCCTTCCCTCGTCTTAGGCCTCTTCTTTTACGATAAAAAGATGTAGTGATCTGATTCAGGTGAAAAATACCTCCTTTATTTTACCTGGGCCATTTTTTTTCTAAATCATTTCCCTTGTCGTCTGGTCATACATATGCAGACATGCATGTACCAGAGCAGCCCAGGAAGGGCTGAAGAGCCTGACCATGGACCAAGACAGGTGTTGACAGCACAGGAGTGTCCTGGAGAGCATAAAAAGCAAGTCTCACATTTTCTTGATTGTATATGTTGTACACCAGTTAGGCAAGATGATTTATCTACACAAGTAAATTAAAAGCTGCCATTTGATGTTGCCTGGGATTGCACAGGGATGCATTCAGTTGTGTTGTTAAACAGTTAGTCCCTGGCTGGATTGTAACCTACAACAACTCTTCCTGCTAGGCTGTCCATGTTCTGTCACAATGTTTTAAAGGCTAATAGCCTTTAATAGGGTGGAAACAGTTCTGTGATAGCTGGTGTCAGTATATGGAAGGAGTATGCCTATTTACTTTGCTGATAGAGAAATAATCAATGTTGAAATTGTGCAGTACATGAGAGTCTTATTTCAGCCAGAACCTCTGGCATTACTACTGAATGAGTCCCACTGAAATGGTAAGAAGATAAATAAAGGTTACTGTTGTACAGTTACATGTCACCACATAGAAATTAAATATGTAGGCTCCAAGTCTATTTTTAAATTAGGAAAATTAGAATGTTAAAGAGATTCTCAAGGCATCCTAAGAAATTTGTGAAATGCTGACAGATTATTTGGACTGTGAAACCTTGTCAGACTCCAAAATACAAGGATATACTTTGAGTGTATCTTTTGATTTATAGCACCTTAAAGGGCAAACCTAAATGGTTCAACAAGGCACTCCAGACAGCACTACAGGCTTGAGGAGGAGTGGCTGGAAAGCTGCCTGTCAGAAGGGCCTGGGTGTGTTGGTCAACAGCCGGCTGAACATGAGGCAGCAGTGTGCCCAAGTGGCCAAGAAGACCAACAGCATCCTAGCTCAAATCAATACCAGTGTGTCTAGCAGGACCAAGGGAGTGATTTTAGCCCTATACTCAGCACTTAGTGAGGCCGCATTTCGAGTACTGTGTTCAGTTTTGGGCCCCTGAATACAAGAAGATTATTGAGGTGCTGGTGTGTGTCCAAAGAAGGGCAACAAAGCTGAAGAAGGGACTGGAGAACAGGTCCTGTGAGGAGCAGCTGAGTGAACTAGGGTTGTTTAGCCCGACAGAAAGGAAGCTGAGGGGAGACCTTAATGCTCTCTACAACTCCCTCAAAGGAGGTTGTAGCAAGGTGGATGTCCGTCTCTTCTGCCAAGTAACAAGTGGTAGGACAAGAGGAAGGGACCTCACATTGTAAGACTGGATATAAGGAAAAATTTCTTCATGAAAGGGTTGTCAAGTATTGGAACAGGCTGCCCAGCAAAGTAGTCGAGTCACAATCCATGGAAATATTTAAGACATGTAGATGTTGTACTTAGTAACATGATTTAGTGGTGGACTTGGCAGTGCTAGGTTGCAGTTGGACGTGATGACCTTAAAAGTCTTTTCCAACATAAACAGTTTTATGATTCTATAATTCTACATTTTATGTGATGCTTGGCATTTTGTTAGATCTACTAGTCAGGATCCAGAATCTGTATGGCAACTATGAAATTCTACACATTGGCTGCTAAAATTCATTTTGCACTAGAAAGCCACCTTCCTAGGAAATATTCTTTCATATCAGTCATAAATCTAAATTAGTTAGTGTGGCTTTTTCACCCATTACACACTTGAATCAAGAGTTAGTGATATTTGTAGCAATATTATGGAATTTATTATTAAATTTCAAAATTTAAGGAAAATTTGTGAGATATACTGTATTTTGACATTCTTCAGTTTGTCAATCTTAAAAATTCATGGATTGTAAGTATTTATATATTAATTGCTCCCAAAGAAGAGGAATAAGTCTATGCATATTTTAAAGAAGTTAGATATGATTTGCTATCTAATCTCAGCAGTCTCAATCTTGTATTTCTAAGCAATGTATGTCAATGAAACTACATCTTATCTAGCAAAAAAAGACACTTTAGATCAGAATAGGGGATATCTGCTGTGTTTGCACTTTTACATATTTTCTTGTACTGTACATCAGACTACAGTTGTCAGATTTGCTTCACAGTGAAAAAATAGTATATTTCCTCATGAAAATTGTATTCCAATTTATCTATAAGGAAAGCCACAGCATTCCTTTATTAAGTAATATGGCAATTGGGATCACAAATCAATATCAGGATATTACTGATTATGAGTTACATTCCTTGTCTTTAGCAAAATTAACTTCATGTTCTCCTTTGGGTGAGAGGTTAATTTAAAATTAACTTTAAATTAAATGTTTCTAATTAATAAATGATAGAGAGGAGCCCAGAATTTAAAAATATTTATGAAAAACTGCAACATGAATGATCCATTGCTGCTTGTAAATTGTAAATCCATTTACCACTGTGAAAGAAACTATTTCTAATATGATCTAATTATGTATAACACCAATTTTGCAGTGGCAAGTAACTAGCATCAGTGAAAATCCGATTACTCTGATGTTAATGACTTTCATGGAAGTAGATTTTCTACCTATGTATCTGCGATTCCTGTATTTCTCATTTTCTTTTCAGTGGCTGCATGCTGCCAGCTATTATCCCAACAGGAAAAAAAAAAAAAGTGAAGTCAGAGGGAAAAGAATCATAAGTGTAATGTACACAGGAAGATTAGATACGTACTGAGAATTCTTTGTAGTGGACTAGACATGAAAAAAGAGAAAACATTCTAGTAAGAGCAGACAATCAAGATGTTTGATATTTTGATGAGTTTTAATAAGCATTACTAAGCCTTGCTTTTCTCTTCTGCTTTCTTCTTTCTTAAATCCTTTAAAAAACCCTCTAGTTTCTTTTTTAACTTTAACAAGTAATAACTTTCAAGTTAATTAATGTGCCATTTTTATCAGATTATTAACAATATTTAATAAAACTAGCACCAATATTAATAGCTGTAGCACTTGACTGGATCTTATACAATACCATGCTTCTTTAATTCCCCTGCCTGTCATCTCTGTACACAGTCACTAATATGCTTTTTGTGTAATGCTCATTGGCTGTGTTCACAGCAGACATAATCAGCCTAAAGCTGGGAAATGTATAATTTAAATTTTACCACAATGTAATTAAATTAACTGTGCTATGCTACTGAAACATCCTTAAAGGATTCAAAATTTACAGTTTCTAGTTAAAAAACACATGAGGAAAGTGTGTTATTTTCATAAGGTCAAAATGCATAAGGTCCTTTATATTACGTAGTCTAATTTTATCGAAAAGCGATGATATGGAGTTGCACGAGTACAATAAGATGATTTGATATGATAGAAGTATGGCTGTGCAGGAATCAGAAGATGCACCTTCTGAAGCTGCTGTGTCCTATGTAGCTTCCACAGTCCTTTCAAAGTTCTCAAAACATAAACAGAAAGACTTTTCACTTTCCTTTTTTGTTATTTTTGTGGGAACAACCTCTGTGAACATTCTCGGATCTATGCATTACTGATTCTTTGGCAAGAACAACTACCAGTATTGAAGGGAATGTCTTCATGACTTCTGAGTATTTAATAACTGTTTATTCATTTTATATTTTCATCATTGTATTTTTGCAATTTCATACCATTTTTCTTTTCCCATTCAAAATTTTTGTTACTGTTGCATATGTACAGCAGCTGCATGACCCCAAGAACATCATCTGGTGTAGTTAACTTGTCACTATCAGGGTGAGTGACATACACTTAATACTAATACATATTTGTGTTTTTTAAGGAAACCCTTTCATCCCCGGAACAATAACTCTTCATATTTTGAGTTTAGAACTGAAAAAATTTTCATTAGTTGGGCTGGAAATTATCTTAATCCAAAAATTAATGAATCTTTCCTCAAAGCTGTCTAGTAACCAAAAACCGCAAAAATAGGTTCCAGACAAGAAAAAGACCAAAGAAATCTAGAAATAACCTCAGCCTATCCTGATAATTCCTTTTCCTTTTGTCTACGGAAACAAACAGCCATAAATTTCTTCAGTTCGATAACATTTTTTTCCTCCTATAGTAACACACACATTTAAAATACCTTTTCTTTCCTGCTTTTTTCATCAGCAGTTTTTAAATGTTTCCTTTCTACATCTCCAGTACCTCTTTGTTGTAGATGGATCCTTATATCCTTTACTAAGAATACTAAATTCAAACCTTTCACAGTCGTCAGTCCAAAGCAAAGTATGTATTCATGATAAGCTAGTTAGGAAAGACTTACTATAAACAAAGTATCCTTTTTTTTAGTATTGATCTTTTCTTTATTTTCCTTTTGTTTCTTCTATTTTGTACTGTTCTGTTAAATTGAAGTGCTCCTAGAAAGCATGTCTGTTATAGAATAACTGACGCTGGATTAGGTTTCTAGAAATCATCTAGACCCATATTCCATTCAAAATAGAACTGCATCACCTTTCTCAGGACTTTGTCCTGTCCAGTCTTGAAAATCTTCATGGATGCAGCTTGTTCCAGTATATTGACACCTTCACAATATTCTTTTTCCTTATATTTACCTAGCTATTCTAATTTGTTACTTCTTAGCTATTCTAATTCTGTTACTTCTTGTTCCATTCATCTTCAAGTCTTCCCAATACTCTCCAATAGGTGGATATAGACAGAATTATCTTCTATCTTGAGTCTTCTTTTCTCCAGGCTGAAACAAAAAATATTTCTCAGCCTCCACCCATATGCCATGTGCTCCCAACCCATTCCAGTCTCACCTCTCTTGAGAGTTTTCATCTACTCTTCCTTTGAGTTTAGTCTCTAGCTGACTCTCATTTCTTGTTTCACATAGTTTGGAATTTGTTTTGGGCTCTCTCTTCAGGAGATTGACCCTGTCAGTCTCCTGTCTGTGCTCCCTGATATCTCACAGTCTGCATGCACTGCTGCATTAACAGCTGCCAGGTCTCTGTTAGTGGCACTCCAGGCTGGCAGTTACACAGCTGCTATTCTAGCACCAACTGAAAAGGTGCTCAGGTCACTTCTTGACAGCAATCAGCTGAAGACAGAAAGCGCAGACTTGCCCCTAACCAGGAAACAGCCAACAGAAGCCTCCTGTTAGCTGATAGAAGCAACAGTTTCCAGAAGAAAACCCTCACCAGCAATGGCAAGCCAGCAGAAAGAGTTTTCAAAAGAAGAAAGGCACTGTAACAGTGACAGCTGGTTCCTGCTTTCTGCATTTGTTCTATAACTGATTTTTTCATTGTACATTTGTATTTTTTTTAATCTGGATTGGGAACATACTCTCATCTTACCCTTTTTTCATTTCACTTCACGTCCACCTCATATTTCTAAAGAAAATAAGTAGGGGCTTTTTATGGAAACAAAACCTTTTATGATTACCCTGTGTTATAAACTCTAGGTAAGCTAAGATTTTGCCATTTTTTCATCAGAGAAAACAGGAAAGAAATCTATTTACTGTAAAAAAAGCAGTAGTTCAGTGCTGAAAGTTTACCACCTTTAGCAAATATTTGACCTGATCTTGAATCTACATCAGGCTTTATACGGACTTGAACTGAGGTGTGTGCAGTGCAGCGGCTGCTCTGCAGCAGGCTGGTGGAAGAGCTGAACAAGGTTGTAGGACAGGATGACAAAAGCCTGCACTGCAACAACAATGACATGTATCATCCTGGATTTCTCTTTTCAGATATGGTTTTATAATCAGTGACTCACGTCTGGTAGAGCTATGGGCCCAGTTGTCCTCTGCCAAAATTTTCCTTTCTGCATAAAGTTTACATTTTGACCGATAGCATTCTTGTATTTTAAAGGCACTGAACTGAAAAAAAAACAAAACAAAAGAGCATTTCTTTGAAGGACTCTTTATTTTCTCTGCAGCACAGACCCTACTGCGGTTGTTTAAACAATCTAAATAATAAACATAAGTCAGATGATGGGAATCTTCTTTTAGAATCTGTAATGGATAACTAATTTTCTTCACAAAAGAAAGGCAGCCTACATTCTTTCTGAAAAATAAAACAAGGTGCCAAAGGATATGTTTGTAAGCTAACAAATGTATTGAATATGGCATGCTATTTACCACAGGTATATAAAGAATTTTTTGCTACTCAAAAACTCCAGTCCTTTACACTATAAGAAAACTTTCCAATAAGTAAAGCTACAAAAAATATTAGCACTACTGTACCTTTAATTTGCCTTAGATCTTAAGTGAATTCAGGAGAAATTATACCAAGGAGTTCAGAACTTATGCCTAAGGTCTCTGTAGCTGAAGACAAATCTTAGCCTATCTACCTCTTCTAGCATTTCTCCTCCTTCCGATTTCATGCATCAGTAAACCCTGAACTATCCTTGTCTCAGAGCACACAATGCACTAATTTTTCTCTGAAAAATCTTGTAATGGCAATTGTAATACTTATTACATTTTTTTTCTAGGTGAAAACAAGGGAAGCAAAAATCCCTCTGTGTTTACATTGCCTGGGTTATAGGACAACAGAGAAGGTGGTTTTCACTGTGAGTTCCTGGGTTTGATGGTGATTAGCCATAAATAGCACCACATTCTTTCTCCCTGTAGTGAATATGCTTTCAAAGAAAAGAAGTATTTGCAGGGACTTAAACTTACTGGTAATTCAAGAGCTAAATGCAGCATTCAGAAAGTTATATCAGTGGAAGTTTTTATCACCATATTCCCCTTAGTGGTGTTTTTGTCTTGAATCAGTTTTTCAACACTTCATCACTCTCACATATAAGGCACGTTATTGTAGTTGTGTTGTTGTTTTGTTTGGAGTTTTCATTCCATACCCCTTTTAAAAATCAAGGCCAATACAACAGTTCATTGTCTGCTGAATACCCACTCAGGGATATTGTACATCCTCTTTGATATTCCATTAATGCACAGTGATTTCTAAACTCTAATGTTAGCTTTAAAACTCATACAATTCAGACCATTGAATTTAAGCACGTGTGCTTTTTCCTTTAAGACATGATTCTTGCTTGATATTTGACTTCTGCATATGGTTCAACTGCACTTTCACGTAGCACTCAGATAAGAGCATATACTAGAAAGTATAATCCATATTTCTTATTGAAGAAAATCCCTTGTGCCTAATACAAACTTCTATAAAAAGGAATACTTGCAACTATAGCAGTAAATGAATCCTTATTTATTAAAATTCATTTATTCCTTAGCAAGGGGTTTCCTGTTCTGTTGAATGTAATTTGCCCTATAATATTAGTGAAAAAAAAATTGTCACTACATAAACATAATATTGAAATGAACTAATCCAGGCACTTCCAACAGGGCCCCAGAGTGTAGAGAGCTGTGTAATAAAACTGACTCTATATAGATCATATAATAAAACTAGCAACATTGGTTTTTTGCAGATGAAATTCTCTCTTTTTTTAAAAAAAAATAAGTTCTGTAATTAAGCCATTTTGATTTAAACCTTATTTGTCTGTTACTTTTTGCTTGTGAGTGTGTTTCGATTTTTGTGTGTTTTTTTTTTAAATATAGATAATTTGCTTTCAGGAATGGAGTATCATTTTAGGAAAAAAGACATAAGATTAAAATGACTTCTACCAAATCGTTGGAATTAAACTCGCACATGGAAATTATTGTGGCCCTTGTTTAATGAGATGTGGCATTTACTGTACTACCACTCACACATCTTTGTGAACACATAAAAAATACATTGTCTATATTCAGTGGTCTTGAACTTGGATAACACATTCACACCCTGCCATCAATTTGGTCTCAAAATGCTTGACTATACAGATGGCCTAGCAATAGGTAGCTCTACCTTGCTAGTAGCTCTTCTTCAGGTTACTGCAGAGAGGAAGTCCTATTTCCCTTGTCAGCTCATCAGTTTTCTAAATTCATAAAAATATATGCTTCTATTTACCTCGATGTATCATCTGATTTCATTAGTTGCTTTTCTTTCCATGGACAATATGTTTCTTTTCAGATCCGGGCATGTTCCTTAACAGCACACATATGGTTAAGTCCTCTGTGATGTGAGGTCAACTGAGAAAAGCCAGAGAATAACTTTGGGTATTATCTCTTGTACTCTGAGGGCTCTTTTATTCAAAGTAACACTCATTTTTATACTTCGACATAAATTTGAAGACATTAAGTGAGAAATTCCTGTAGTTTAGAGACTTAATTTTGTCTTTCTTTTAAATGACTGGATCAGCTCTTCTTTCTCCCTTCTTTAATTCCCTTTGCAATAAGTAATTAGGGTTTTGGTGTTTAGCAAAGTTCATTTTACCTTTCTGCGTATTCCCTTTCCCTCCCTTATAGCTGCCTATTTAATTTCTGTGATAAATTTCAAGCTGTTTATTTATCCAGCTTAGTTCTGGAACCCTTCCCACAAGTAAAGTTTTCCTTCTACCTGAGATACAATTTTTTAATAATTTTTGCACCTTTCACTTCATAAAAATCAATTTTCTGAACATTCAGGTCCTTTGCCTGGTGAATAGGTTCCCAAGATTTTATCTGTAATCAAGTTACTGAGCTTCTGCCTTTGCTCCCAGGTCCTGTAGCCAGAATGATCAAACCAGTGAAAAAAAATGTTGAAAAAAGAGTCAGTTGTCTATCATGTTCAGGAATAACACTATATATATAACATTATAGTCTCCAACTGTGATGTGATTTTAGGAGATGTTTGTTTATTAATATTTTGAATATGTGTGCTCAAAACCAAATCTGATACTTTCTGTAACTGTTTCAGACTTCCAGACTTCTTTATTTGATCAAATTGAGAGAAATTAGTTCTAAAAAGTTTATTATTTTTAAATATCACATTTTAATATTTTCAGTGTTTAAGCAGTATCAGAACATAACACTGACAATTAAATTTCTCACTGTTTGGGGTTTTCCAGTATTTCTTAAAGTAGTTCTTAAACTACCAGACTGCACTATATTGTGGGTAAAGTAGCTCACAGCAAGGAGGCTGCAGACAGGCAGACACACAGACTGCCCCACCAAACCCATCTAGGAAGTGCATGAGTAAGAGAATGGATGGAGGGCAGAATGGAAAAGGATTTGAAAGGAAGAATACTCTGGACACAGATAATTCTGTTAAAATTCTGCTTAATTTTTGAATGGAAGCCAGAAGTAAATCAGGTAGATACTTACCTAAGATAGAGGAACGTATCAAAACTATGTAAGTAATTGAGTCTTTAAAGCATCTGAAAACAGAAATATTTGATGACAAAACTGCTATCATCTGTTGAACTAGATGAGCCTTCACTGTATTACAAAATTAACAGTTTAATTATAGAAGCAATAGAAGCATTTTACTGGTAATAATATAAACAGCAAAGTTTGCATTCATACTTCCACAATATCCATTTCAAGTATAAAATGGTGGAAAAGCTAAAAGAATGTTGAGATTGATCAAGAATAGTTAATCCAATAAAAGAAATCGTTCTTCAATGAATACAAAGTGCAGGAAAATGTACTTTGCTTTAAAGCTCTTGATTCTGGGCTTCAGAAGCTGTTTTTTTTCTCCCTGGATGTTGAAGACAGAAATTTCTTATTCTAGGTTGTGGCTTAATGTTCTTTAGAATGACGTTGAAATCTTGCTTGGAAAAAAAAAAAAAAAAGAAACACCTGCCACACTTTGAATGCACATTTTGGAAGCTTAGAAATTTCTCTGCAGTTGTTATCGTTCTCATAGCAGGGCGATGGAAAAAATCAGTACTGATGCCCGAGCTTCTTAACAGCACTCCATGGAGCTCTGCGGTAGATTACTCTGCGGCATTATTATCCATGTACTGTTAAGTTGGATTTTGCACTTAGCAAGTGGATGATTTTGATCAATAGGAAAGATTCTGCACAAGGGACTCTGCGGATAGACATTAAGCTTACTGAAGCGACTAAAAGAAGTCTCAAGGAGTCTTGACAAATTACAAGCTGCTGCTCTTGTCACATTCTTAGCAGTAAACTGATCGTAAGCAAAGAATTGCCATCAGAGAAGGCCAAAATGAGAAACAGTTAAAGCACTGCAAAATGTAGTTTTTTTCATTTTGTAAGAAACATCAGTTCCCCATTAAAAGATTCATAGGCTGAGTTCAAAACACGATGAAGAAACTGAATTGTCTGACTGAATATTATCCAAGCTGATTATTTTTAGCATTTAAAACTATCCCAGGGGACTTCTATCCCAGGTCTATATAGAGAAAGAATATTATATTTCAATGAATGCAAATTATTCCAAGCCATGAGAGAAAAATCAAAGAGGGTGAAAAATTTAATTTAGGTAAAATCAGAGAATCACAAATATTGAAGAGCCAGCTTGCTTGTCATTTCATAGGTTCATTAGTTTTTAGCTAAAAGGCATTGAAAGATAACATGACCGGTCTTAACTACATCTACTAACATCTGAATTTATATTAACAGTTTCATAAAAAGCTATTTCATAATCCAAAGACAGAAAACTGAATGGAAAGAAAAAAATACAACTGCATTTGTTCTTTCCCAAGAAAATGTTTTTGTTCTAACAATTCAGCTACAAGAAATGTGCAGATATGAATGTTATCTTACCATCTATTGTGCCTAGGCACTGCTCAAGCACATTCAGTTCCCAGATGAGGGTACAAGTGGGTACAACGAATGATGTTTATGGAAGCAACTTTCATTCTTTGTGAAAGAAATGCAATTCATTATTTAAATTCCAGAAAACAAGACGAAATGCTTACGTTTTCCATGTAGAAAATCTGGCACTGGCAGTTTGTCCCAGGACAGGTTGCTTGTCTTGAATCACAACTATAGCATAATTAGAGACATACATATATACTCTGACATATGCTGAATCTCCTGACAGATCCTCTTTAAATGCTAAACACTGTCCATAAAAGAGTGCAGGATTTGATACGTGCTTTTTTCAGTGTGCTAATCTAAGTACATTTCTTGGTTAAATGTATAATCCAGAAAAGTATATCGTAATCTAATTTGTAAACCTTCATCTAGACTCCAATTTTCTACTGCAGGAGAAAAATTACTTACGCTTGTTTATAAACAGCAGCTTGAAAAACTGTGCATTTAATTAAACATCCACTGACTGATATGATTGCCCTGGTATACCTTCATAGTTTGTGATTTACAGACAGGCAAAGGGTCATAGGAGCCATTTACCGCATTAATGGTGATATATGAGAACAGTCATTTTAGTCTGCTACATTTTATTTAAAGTTTTCAGGTGCAGGTTGTAGCTATGATGCAGGTTTGCTATCTACCTGCCTCTCTCTGTTTTCTCTGAAAAACAATGAGAAGCTTTGATGTGGCGGATGAGATTTGAGGCCAAATTATGCCCAGAGAAACAGACGGTGTGTGAATGGGTACCATGTGAAACAAAATAGCAGGAAAATGAGGCTGTAACTCTGAGTATGTGGTATCCAGGATTGAGTCACATAATGTTTCCTCTTTCAAACCAGAAACCTGGAAACAAATGAAACTCACATGTTTTACAGTACACAAAACCCCAAATTGCCCGGAGTCATGTCCCTAGTTACAAGGTTTCTAATATTTTGTGTCTCCATTAAAGTGAGTCAGTGAGACTGTCTACTAGCTGGCATTTTATAATCTTAAATTGTTAAGTTTTCCTTTCCTCATCTCTTTTACAGATTTCTAACGTTCTCAACTGTCATCCCCTTGTTTTACAAGTGTATGTGTTTTTACTTAAGTTATATGCAAAAAATAGTTCAAAACCTGTGTGCTTGGTTTGTAACACAGGTAACTAAATGAGTTCATTGTTAATAATTTCTTGAATAGACTTGACTGCTTTCCGTAACCCTATTTTTACAAGGTTTCCTTCTCACCTTTTCCTGTCTTCAAGATATCGCAGGTAACCAAATCAATTGACACTTCTGTCAGGTAGAAGGATCTGCATGTGTAATGCATCACACAGGAAAAGCCAGAGGGAGTTTATGGGACTGTGCATCCCTGAATGGAATTCAGAAACACATCAACACTCCACTCTCTTTTCTGAGATGCTTTCACGAGCATTGTGGGTGCTGAGGATAGTGCCACCTCATTTTTCCTTGACTCCAGTGTCTTCTTCTCTCACTCTCTGCTCCTGTGCACAACACAAATTTCTCTCCTCTACTCCTCTCGAACAAATTCTTTTCTTCTCTTTCTCCATTTCAATTATCTTGGACTAAATGTCCTTTCTTCTATGTGTCCCTTTTGCATTCATAAACATTATTAAAAAAAACCTTTTCACTGAGTGTCACAGGATGTAAAAAACCCAAGAGTAACCCGAGTAACATACAACCCGAGTAACATACAATCAAGTCTAAACTACAGCAGAATAGTATTAAAAAAAATGTTAGACATATTATATGTGTATATACAATTATACATATTATATTCTTATATATAAATATATACATTTTCCCATTTCCTGAATCAGTACTTTGACTATTTTTTCGCCTCACATTCCACTTCAGGCAAAATAGGTTTTACCTTCCCTTTCTCAGAAGAGAATGAGGGTTTGAGTCAGGCTGGGCTTTAGCAATCCAGAAAATGGGTTCTTATTCTATGCCAATCATCTGGTCTTTGGGTAATCAGTAAAGCAAAAGCTGGTCAGAGTTCGGCACCTAGCCCTAAGTATCCACCCAAGATTAATGGTGTGAATTTTCCCCTGATATGCTTATTTATTCATTATGCAGAGGAAGACCATAAAAATGCCAGGGGAGCTGGCGAATCTCTCCCACAAAGACAGACTGAGAGAGTTGGGGCTGTTCAGACTGGAGAGGACAAGGCTCTGGGGACACCTTTTAGAGGCCTTCCAGTACTTTAAGGGCAACTATAGGAGAGCTGTGGAGGCACTGTTCACAAGGGTGCGTAGTGATAGGATAAGGGGAAATAGTTTTTAATTAGAGCATAATAGATTTAGATTAGACATTAGGAAGAAGTTCTCTATGATGAGGGTGGTGAAATGCCCCAAAGTTGGTGGTGAAACACACTCAGAGAGGTGGTGGAGGCCTCATCCCTGGAGGCATTCAAGGTCAGGCTGGATGGGCCTCTGACCAACCTGATCTAGTTAAAGATGTCCCTGCTCACTTTAGGAGGATTGGACTAGATGACATTTAAAGGTCCCTTCCAACCCAACACATCTTATGATGCCATGATTTTATGATTTCTGTCAGTTCACTAAAGGGAGAGAGAACCATCCTGTAGCTTAGCCAAGACCCAACACTCTTAAGTAGTTACAATAAGACAAATCCCATCTTCAAAATCTCACCACCAAGTGTAGATTTCTGTGAGAATAAATCCCAATACAGTCTTCAGCACAGACCTAAGATCTCCCTATCTGAAGAGCATTCCAAATTGTGGTGGCTTTCCCCCTCTAATTACTCACAAAGACATTCACTTTCATGGGTACAAGCTTACAGAAACTCCTTAATACCATGTTCTTCATCCCATTGTATTTTTAGGAGAGTGTGTACTCGTGTCTAGAGGTCTCCTTTTTCTCCCTTTCTTTTCATCCATCTTCCTGGAATTTTATCTGCTCTTCTTTTTCTTTTTTTTTTTATTTACAGTTTAAGTTTTAATTTAGCTTTAGAGAAAGGAAGAAACAAGGCTGTGGTATATTGGATGTTCAAACTTCAATTTGAACCAGTGGAAACTGATACATTTAACCAACGTTTCTAGTTTGGAAATTCTCCCATTACAGTGCAAACAACATTGCTGTGACTTGTGTCATTTGCATTGCAACTTCGTTGTCCTTGGAACTTTGTGAATGTAGAAGCTGACTTTGTCCAATGCTTTTACTAAGAATTAGGAAAACACACTGGATTGTCTTCTTTATTGGATTTCTATGATTTTACAGGGATTTTTATAGGGCAAAAAGTTTTCTGATCTTTGATCTATCTGGTATGATTTCAAAAATTAAATTTTGACAAAAAAGAGTAACACTGAAAAATGTTCATGCATATTTACATAGTTTGATTTCTATACATACAGTTTCTAACACTGATGATCCTTAAATATTTGTTCATATATTATTTCTATGTACTTGCAAGTAAAAATCAATATTTGTTTACCTTCACTGAAGATTCTGTCTGTGCAATATGGAATTCAGGTTCTTCTGATGTTCATTAGCTCTATTATCTTTAATCCTAAGCTCAGAAAGTATACCCATCAGATATAACAAAGTCATTTGGTATAAATCCCTTTCTAAAAATGAAGCACACTAGTTTGAGAAAAGACCTTTCTAAAAATGAAGCACATTAGTTTGAGAAAAGATCTTGAAACAAGTTTTAGATTTTAGATTTTAGAATGAAAACTCTACCAAATGATGTATAAATTTCCTTCATTTATTTACTGATATTTTTCAGTATTACGCTACAAAAAAACCCACCTTTTTTATTCTGACTTTCTTTGCTGTTTTTCTCCACTCATGTCTGATAGCTAAGACCTTATTTATAGCAATTTATTTTAATTAATTCTGGACACCTGCAACCTGTAAGCGATTTGGCACTGTTATAAATTTCCTGACTCCAATCCAGCTATTACACTGCTTTCAATCATATTCAACTTCTCCTTTGGATATGGAAACACGTCTTAGCATGGAATTAATGGATTTTGTTGTTGTTACTTTAGCATATTTTTGTTTATATGTCATTGTTTCTGTTAATGTTAAGAACTGCATATAACCACAGGAAAAAAAATGTGCTAAAAATTTGCGCAACTGTTATCCTAGTTAAGAGGAGATTGAATACCTACAGATATTCAGTCTATAGACTGAAACAGGGTGTAAATATGTTTATTTAAGGGTTCAGAGATTGCTTTTTTTCTAGGTACTGAGCCAAGTTCATCAACAGATAATAATAGGCAGCTTTTAAAAAAGGTATTTCAGTTTATAGTATCTTTGATTTTAATTGGCATTTGTTAAAATGAGAATATTTTAGCGTCACTTCTACCTTCTTCCAATTATTTTCAAGTTCCATCCTATGTTACCAGATTCAGGCTCAATACACTTAATTTCCTCGATTTTATAATTAGAATAACACAGAAGTATTTCTAAATTTTTGAGCTGTGCAGTACTGATCTTTAGTATAGAAAAACAGTTACGTGACCCCCATTTACAGTAATGAGGATGAGGTCTCTATACTGACTTCAACAATTACTGAAGGATCACATAGCAGAAATCGTCTGGTACCTCTGTCAATCACATTGAGGAGAATGACCAAAAAAATACAGAACCAGAACTAATTAGAAGTGGCACAAAAAAGTCTTCTAAGGAGCTTAAGCCTTAAACTACAGAGAATCTCCTCTTACATGGTATATGCAGGAAGCAAACCAATATTTTCCATTAAAAAACTTTAAGTGGTAAGAAATCCTCACCCATAGGCATTACAGCATGAAGTACCTGCAATAAATGCATGTTAATCACAAAGGGTAGTTTCTGTACATTCTGGGGCAAATACTGGAGTATTTATTAAGAGTACATATTATTCATATATACACTATATATACACTGTAATATCTATATTTGCAAACTGTAACATATTTATATATAATAAATATGTGTATTAAATGGGCATATTTATATATATATGTTTTATGTATCATAGGTTGTAATATGCATCTAATGCATATGTAATATGCATCCAATCATGGCCTTTTGTTTCTTGCTACAGTAATAGAAGAGATGCACATGGTATTTTTGGTAAATACCATTAAAATTTCTTTTTTCTTTTTTTTTCTGCCTACTTGTATGAGCAATACACAGCAGATACAGAATAACTACCTAACTATTTCAGGCAACCCCACACACCTTTACTTGTCTTAGTGATTTATTTTATACTGATCAAAAAGAACAGGCTTTAAACTGAAATAACAACAATAAGAAAGATTGATAAAAGAGGTATGCTCAAGATTAGGTATTGCTGAAAAATGCTATGCAAGACAGAAAGCATCTTCCTGTGGTAAGAATCACTGAGATTGTTTGATAATTTTGTAAGGGAATGGAGCATGTATGTACCTTTCTACTACTTTCTGGAATTCTGCCGCACAGAATGTCAGTCTAAACTTAGAAACAGAACTCCAGCAAAGGAAAGATGTCGACTCATTTTGTTTCTATGTCTCTTTGAATATTTTCAGTCATTTTTTTGGAACCTTGACCGTGCAAGAAAATTAGTTCAACCTTGTAAGAATTATTTACAATTGCTTCTTGTTCATTATGTATCATGCTCCAACGTTTCAGTTCAGTAGAGATGAAAACTTATGGTTAATCACCTGAAATAGTCATAATTTCTTTGGGTTTTACATAAAACATTCTCAAAGCATCAGTGTGTGATGTTTTCTCTTTGAATAAACAGAGAGAAAATTTGCAGACTAGAATTCTCCCTTTGACGAGGACTGCTATGACTTTAAGTCACTTATTTCTTCAGATTCCTCAACTTAGCTATTAAGATGGGAATAATGTTTCTAACTTACTCTGCAGGGGCTTTCAGAATTAGTCACTCAAGAGAATCAGAGCATTGTTCAGGTTGGAAAGGATCCTGGAAGGTCAATATTCCTGTTTACTGCTGATCAAAGAGGAGTAAACACTGATTCAGACCAGGCTGTCACATTACTTTGCTGTACTTTTGAAAATTTCTTTTCAATAAATAACAAAATTAATGGCAAACATTTGAAAGAAAAAAAACAACAAAAAAAAAACAAAAACCAAAAAAAACCTCTACAGCTTCATATGGACACAGTGGAATAAGCTGAGTTTGAGAGAGAACACCATCAAAATAAAAATTACTCTTGAGATCTTATTTTCAGAATGTGGTTAATGTCCCTACATGTAGTGCAAACAACAAGTTACAGTTGCCCAGCACAGGACAGATTAGCTTCATTTCACATTGGAAGAAATATTATGAAAAAGACTGTGGCATTATGGTATTTCATGATAGATAAAAGCTATTGAAGTTTTAAATTTTCATTAATCAAAAAAAAGTTTTTTAAATATTTATTTTCAACTTAAAGGTATTTATTTTCAAGTGATTCGAGTGTTTCTAGTACAACCCTTGTTCTGATAGCTCACTGATTGTGTCATTGGCCTTAATGTGTGAGTTAATATGCTGGAATATTTCCTGCCTGATTTTATCTATGTTCAAAGTTATTATGGGACCCGTAAATGCAGTAAATAAACTTAGAAGTGAGTAACATATTATCCAAAAATCTGTCCACTTATTTGTCTTCTAAAAAGGACACGATCTGCTTCTGTAGCTTGTGAACCCTGGACTGTTACGAATTATTGCAACAAACTTATTAGAGAACAAAACTTTAAGCAACAGCAATCTTGAGCCAACAATCCTTACATTTTCTGATTCTTATATGACTGGCAAACCACTGGCAATGCCTTCCACTGTTATGTTTATAAGTTTAAGCTTTCTTTTCTAGATTGTGTTTTCCAGTGTTTTCAATCCTGGAAATAATATGACCATAAAATCTTGTTTTTCTGCTGACCCACTTGCTGGCCACAACACACAGCATGTTGCAGAGCAGCACACTTGTGCCCCTTCAGCACATTTCTCAGGGCAAGTGAGCAAGTCTTAAGTTTTGTCTGGACACTTTTCTCAAGATTCACTATCTCCTCTGGTACCTTTGACTGATGGGGGACTTCCTACGTGAGGTGAGCTTGTAGGCAGTTCTCACTCTTACAAACATGGAAAACTGCACTAATTTTCATGAATTTGATGCTTCACTTCAGCTTATATTGAGAGAAGCCAAATATGTCCCTGAGCTTGCTCTTTCTTCTTGTCTTTCTTTCTTACAGTGTATAAATATCCTAATAATCTCTGTATATAAAAAAAAAGATGCTTTCAGGCCTCACAAAAAAAATACTTTGCTCCTACAGTTCTGCAGCACAGGGAACAGAGTACTCAGTGTCCTTTGAGCAGCTCATGGCGAGTCATGTATGATCAAGATTTGTGAATAAGTACCTGTATTGTCACAAATGGCATGTACACAAATATGCATAAAGGCAACAGACTCTTGAACAGCTCTTCATGCTTGCAAAGAAGTGACAGTATGCACTGGCTGCTTTAAAGGGGTACTGATTGCAATTAACTTTAAAATAAAGTATATCATAGAATCATAGAATACCAGTTTGGAAGGGACCATGAGGATTGTCTGGGGAACTACAGGCCTGTCAGCCTGATGTCAGTATCAGGGATACTTAAAGAGTAATTAATTTTGAGTTCACTCATATGGCATGTGCAGGACAACCAGGGCATCAGGCCCAGTCAGCATGGGTTCATGAGAGGCAGGCTCTGCTTGACCAACCTGATCTCCTTCTATGACCAGATGGACCTCCTAGTGGATGAGGGAAAGGCTGTAGATGTTGTCTATGTGGACTTTAGCAAAGCTTTTGACACCGTCTCCCACATCTTCTGCTAGAGAAGATGGCAGCTTAAGGCTTAGACAGGTGTGCTCTTCACCTGGTGAAAATCTGACTTGATGGCCAAGCCCAGAGAGTGCTGGTGAACACAGTTAAATCCAGTTGGCAGCCAGTCACAAGTGGTGGTCCCCTCAGTTTTGGGACCTGTCTTGTTAAACATCTTTATCAATGATCTGGGTGAGAGGGCTGAGAGCTCCATCCGTGATTTTGCATATGACACCCAACTGAGTCATAGTGTTGATCTGCTTGAGGGTAGGATGGCTCTGCAGAGGGATCTGGACGGGTTGGATTGATGGGACCAAGTCAGTTGTATGAGGTTCAGCAAGGCCAGGTGCTGAACTTTGGTCTCAACAACTCCTACAAGCTTGGGGAAGAGTGTCTGGAAAGCTGCCAGGTGGAAGAGGACCTGGGAGTGTTGATTGACAGCTGGCTGAACATGAGCCAGCAGTGTGCCCAGGTGGCCAAGAAGGCCAACGGCATCCTGGACTGTATCAGAAATAGTGTGTCTATCAGGAGTAGGGAAGTGAGCATGCCCCTGCACTCAGTGCTTGTGAGGCCAGAGCTTGAGCACTCTGTTCAGTTTTGGGCACAGCAGTATAATAAAGATATTGAGGTGTTGTAGTATGTCCAGAGAAGAAAAACAAAGCTGGTGAGGAGTCTGAAGAACAAGTCTTGTGAGGAGGAGCTGAGTCTGGAGAAGAGCAGGCTGAGGGGAGACCTTATCACTCTCTACAACTACCTGAAAGGAGGTTGTAGTGAGGTGGGTGTTGGTCTCTCCTCCCAAGTAACTAGCAGCAGGATGAGAGCAAATGGGCTCAAGTTGCACCAGAGGAGGTTTAGACTAGTTATTACAAAAATTTTCTTTACTGAATGAGGGGCGAGGCATTAGAACAGACTGCCCAGGGAAGTGGTGGAGTCACCATCCCTGGAGGTGTGCCTGTAGATGTGGCACTTCGGGACATGGTTTACTGGTCTTGGTGGTGTTGTATTAATCATTTCACTTGGTGATCTTAGAAGTCTTTTCCAACCTTAATGATTCTATGATTCCAGCCTTTCCTGGCAAAAGAATACAAGATGGCTCCACACCTTGTGCAGCTGAATCTTAAGTGTCTAATGTTGGTGTTGGGGAATCCACCACTTCCCTGGGGAGATTATTCGAACGGTTGATTGTTCTTCCTGTGAAAAAATTTCCTCGTGTCCCATTAGAAGCTTCCCAGGAGTAACTTGCACTCATTACCTCTCTTCTTTTTCATGTGTCTCTTTTTTTATGTTCATATTGTTTTAGTGAAATGGCTGCATTAGTTATCAGGTACAATTTTCTTTTTTATGTTTTTTATTGAATATATTTGGGGGTTTTTCTATATAACCAAATGTTAGGCCAAATTAGAATATACAGGAAATTTTAGCATAGTAAACATTCATGAAATAAGACAAAACATGATCACATCAAGCCTAGTTACTTTGCTGAGTATTGAATTGTGATTTACTGCAAAGATTTTATAAGCTCAGTCCAGATCTGCTTTTCTGATAATTCAAAACGTTTAACAAATCTTTCAGTGCTCTAATTTCTGGATCTATGTACTATACAGGTAGATAGCAACTTTCAAATTCAAGGAATATTAACTTCTACTACCTCAGGACAAGTTCTAGAACAGCTTGATGCATTATGTATCATAAATCCAGTGACAATAGATAGGCAAGAGGATCTTCTGCATTCATGGACACATGAAAGAAGCAAATTGTCTTTTCACATGCTTCACATCACTTCCAGGGGATGATCTATTTCAGACAAGCAGCTGCATAGTTGGAGTGATGTCAATGACACTAAATGGTCTAAAGTATCTCTGTCACGATGTGTGTTGGATGCAGTATAACATCTAATGGCAGCCAAGCGTGTGTTCCTCTGTCAAAGCTATAGAGAAGAGCCTAAAAGAACATAATAACTGAATATTTCTTAGTTTTTTAGAGGTTAAAACTGCAGCGACCACCTATAAAATCTAGTTTGAATTACTTTACAACTCAGATCCTCCTAATTCACTGATAAATTGCATGGTTGGCTATAGCATGTCTTCTTTCAGAAAGGAACCTAGATTTAACAAAAACATATAAAAAGATGGAGAATTGGCTCTCCCCTTGGTAGTTTTGGGGATTTTCTTCCAGCAACTAATCTTTTACATTTTGAAATAAATTCTTCTAACTTTAATTTGTTCATCTGTATCTTCCTGCTATTTACACTTTAAAACCCTTTCCCTTCTAAGTTATGAAGCCCTTTAGGACCTAGCTTTCTCTTCTTCCAAAAAGATTTATTAAATACTTTTTTAAAAAATAACCAAGTAAATGAAACTCTATTTTTTTTCCAAAATATAATGCTTTCCCTAGCTCTGGATTCACTTGAATTTTTTTAAAAAAAAATTGTCTTTTTACAATATAATTTAGAAACATTAAATTTATGCATTGTCATACTCAAGTGTGACCTGTCAAAGTAAAACCACCACTCTCTTCTTTCTCTACCTAAATATCCTGAGTCCCAAAAGAGTTAGAGAATTTGAAAATAAATAACTAATCATCATTCTGGAGGACGTCTGCATTCTGCAGCAGCAGTACTGTTCAAATTCAGACTTGTTTTATGGGAGACTGAGAAATATTTGTACTTCCAACTTCTCTAAAAAACTCCTTGTAATATAGTGCCACAGACAATTTCTGTCCAAATGTGAATCTGTACCTTGTTGTGTGATGTAGGAGAGAATGTCATGAACTGGTGAGTGACATTAACAGACTAAACCTAAAGTGTCCATTCAAAATGATTTAATTATCCTATTCCATTTTCCTTCAATAATCATACCCTCTCAGGAAAAAAGACAGATGAACACAAACTCCTAAAAAACACAGATCATACTTTCAAGATTTTTACTGTGTTCATATGTTGCTGTGTTTGTCATACTCCTTTTCAAATTAGGGTGGAATAAGACAGCAGTAAAATACGTTAGCTGTGCTCAGCCTCTGTACTGAGTGATGGATCTCCAGTATCAACTAGAAGTAGCAGGGAAATCTCTCCACTCAGGCTCTAAAAATCAACAGATGCTGCTCTTTCAGTTTTCATTATGCTAAAGTACTGTGGCAACAAGATTGCTTCTGTTTTGATGTTACCAGTTTTCTTAGGAATAATAACTTTCAGATTTCTCTTTCGTTGTTGAAATACAGCACTTGTCAACAGTCAGCACCTCTGCTGTTCTTACACCTAACAGGAGAAAAAAAAATGCTTATATTAAAATTTTTAAGTGATTTAAGGACGCTAGAAACTATCCTGCAACTTGAGAATAAATTACTATTTACAAAACATTCAATAGCAGGGGCCTGAATGAAAAGCAAGCAGTTCTTAAGACTTTTATCTAAAGTCCTCAGCTGTGCAGTATTAATGAAGGTTTGCAATTACTATGAATTTTAACCAATACTCAGCCTTATTTTTAATTGTTTTGTTTACAAAATGCATGCATTAATCACATCAATGTCATATTTTATCACTTTCAAAATTACCTGGCAGCAGTTTAGGTGCTCTGGATAGAACAGCTTGTTTCTGTCTTTTTGAAATACATTATGAGAGGTGATACAATGAAAATAAAAATTCATATTAATTCATTCCTCTGAAGAGAGTTCATAACAGATTTTGGTGCTAGATATTTTCTCAGATCGATCTTGTCTCAATATTTTTTTTATTATAATTGAAATTATAGTCCTATAATCCCTTGTTTTAGGCAACGAGCAATCACATGTGTTATAAAAAGTGAAAGTATATTAAGTGTAATTGAGCCTCTGATATCTGTGACGAGAAGGAATTAGTCTTGAGTACTGTATGGCAAAATATATACTAATAATGACAATATATACTAATAAATCTGTTGTAATTATAGATATCAAGATGATTATAAGTTCATTTCTAATTGCAATTATTTTCTTGCATCTCTCTGCATAATTACCTAAATGCATAATTACTTTTGACATAATTGATACTTTTTAGATCAATAGCCTCCCTGACATGGTGCAGATAAGGAGATATTGGTGTGGTACCTGCAAATCTGCGGAACTGAAGGAACATTGGAAGGAGGGCAAGATCAGGCAGGGCCTCCTAAGCTGCTTCTACTTCGAGGCCTTCCATGCAAAGCCAACGATGTCCAATTAGTTTCAAAAGCAGGGACATTTATTTTTAGAACTATGGTGACTGGCACAGAACCCACTGACAATGCATAATAGGTGACAACGATTCTTTTCTGTAGTGCAACAGCTTGCTGTCATGGGGCAGACTGAGCTCAGGCTGCCTGCTTGGGCATGGCGGGCATCAGGCTGGTACTGAGACTAGTTAAAGAATTAGTCTAAGAAATAACCAGAAGTTCACACTATTCACTGATTCTTCACTACCCTTTAGGCTGATGTGAGGCTAATATAAACGATACTGAAAGAAGTGGAAGATACTACCTACTGCTAGTATCTCCAGTCTTAACTGTTCATTTTTATTTTCCTTGAACTTACTTGGCTGAAAATGACGAAGTCTATAATTGAATTCCATTTGAATATGATTATGTTAATCCTTTTACAAGGTTTGCCCCTTTGTACCTCTATGAGCAGATGAATTAATTTTGATAAAGCCAAAATGGAGCTGCTAGACACATAGTGTGGACTATAAAGGAATCACAGATTCTTTTCCCATAATGAGCCTTGCTTTTTACCAGGAGATATTTAACCAAAAGCACTGTTCAGTTGTCTTCTTTGTATGTTGGAAGGAAGACACTATTCAAATGTTGCACGATCTTTGTCAATTAGTGTGAATGTGGAAGAGCTAGAGTCAAGTGGCAGTTTCAGACAGCAAGACAGCACTGAAACATGCTGCTTTTAAGTCCTCTCAACTCTTTACTTTGGATAAAAGTCAAATTCCATTGCAGTCATCTGAGTCTTGGGAGTAGCTGATATCCTTACTAAATGAAGTACATATGCCTTTCCAAAGGTCCAACTCCATACACTTGTTATTCTTCTGATTTTATTCATCAGGCAATCACTGTGTTTTTGAAGCATGACAAACAGCAGCAAAATCTGCTCCATGACCTTGATAATGGAACTGGGAAAACAGAGAAACCTTGAAAAATGCTGCTTTTAGCTGTCAGTCTCTTTTAGAAATTTAATAATTTAGTGGCTTGATAAAACCAACTAAATACGTTTCTTTTTATGATTCTTGCTGAGAAATAAGGAATGTTTTCAGCCCTCAAAGCAAAAAGTAGATTTTGGCACTGTTTTATTTTACTTTCTTTTTTTCTTTCTTTTTTTTTCTTCTTTTTACTATTATGTACATCTTGGATGAAAATTAATTCTTTCCCTCAGTACCTTATAGAATTACTCTTAATATTTTATGTTGAAGGAGGAATCAAGTTCATAAATAATAAATCTAAACCTTCTGGGTGGAATACACGGGAATATAATGAGTTTCTGTGAAAAATCACAGATTTAATGCAATAATGCTGTGTTTTAATGTCAGCTATATTAATTTGCTACTACTGAACAAGAATAAATTGTCAGTCATTAATGTACACATTCAGATGAAGATAATTATTATATTCTTCATTGATTTTTGCTACATCACTTAATAGGAATGTGAATCTCAGAGATTACAAAATGAACAAGTATACTGCAGACAGCGGGGTCAAAATGAACAATGTATGATAAAATATTTTGTTTTATTTCATAGAATCTGTTAGGTTGTATTTGAAAGCCTAAGTCTTAACCACAGTTAAATGAAACAAGGAAAGCAATTAGATAAGCAAATAAAAATGGTCTCAGAATAAAACATTGATGATAAAGAGAGAAAACAATCAGAAAGGAACCAAGCTCAATAGAAAGGTTTTGAAGAAGGTTTGTCTCGAACTGAAGAATAGCTGATGGCTGTGTTTAACAGGGTCAAATGAAACAAAAGCAAGGGTTCATCTACATAACAGACAGATGAAGTCATGTTCTGCCTGTGGTCCAGACCTTTCAAAAACTATGGAGCTGAGTTACCGTAGCCCTGAAGCTCATATTGGCAGTATAGGATTTGTGCCTCACTAATGTGAATGTGAATTTAAGTAACCAAGGAGAGGTAAACCATTTCAAAAGCCCAGAGTATTTGAGCTAGAGAAATCTTATTAGTTTCCTCTGAGTATGGCTAGAATTTGCTTGGAGATATTGTTTCTAAACTGCCCCACACTGAAAATCTAGAAATCAAGCTTCAATATGAAGTAGAGGTTCTGGAACCTACAGAGAAGCTGTAGGGTCTTCTTCACACACTTAGCACAATGCTGAGTCTGACACAAAAGACATTGATTGTTGATATATTGATCAAAAATTCCTCAATAATTCTTCTGCACAGAAAGTAGAAGAAAATTTCACCAGATTAGAATGCTGGAATTGAGGCTGCAGGGCTAATTTTTATTATTTCTTCTGTCCGTTTTCCAGGGAAAACAACTAACTCTCTCATGGTTACATAGTTGTTAAAAACAGGAGTATCATTAAGGTAAAGCAGGATTTGAAACCAAAATTTTGGTCTTTGGATTAGTTTATGTACCTAAAATTTTAAAAAGCACCTTTCATTTTTATGCCTATCATCAGTGAAATTTTAGCTCTTGAATTTTTATGCGAATTTAGAAGTTCTAGTATTTTACTGAGTATGAAAAGTAGTAATACAGACCTGAACTAGGTGTCGGGGCTTTGACAACTTTCTGATAAAATTCCCTGGCTAGTGTTTTTAACAGTCCCTCTGTGGCTCAGTGTACTTCTTCCAGGCTCTTCCAATTGCATACCAAAACTGCCTCCACTGATTTGGCAGGGAAAGATTTCTTACTGTGAAAGTCAAAGCATTAGTCTGAGGGACTAAAATAAAAAATGTTGATTTTGATGTTGTTTGGGTTTTTTTCCCATTCCTTCTCCTACCCTTCATGACAACAACTAAGGTATAATTGAGTTCTTAATGGATTAACATAAAACATTGGCTAAAAAGCTGTTGACATGGTAACATGGGAAGCCTAGCTGTCAACTTCTGTCATCTCAAAAAAATCAGGATTGAAGTTGAGCATATATTTGCAGCATCTAAATTGGAGTCACCTCTTTAGACACTTTAGATCTGACCTTTCTTCCTTAAAATTCTGGATTATTTACTCACTTTCCTCACATGGCCAGCACTACATCAGAGCAAAGTCAAAAACAGAGGCAGACTTCTGCAGTGACTTTGACTTAAAAGATGATGGGCTAAGATTAATTGACTGAATTAAATAAGTAGGTACTCATAAAGCAGTTGAACATTTAGCTCAATCTATCTTTTTTCCATTTCAGCTCTTCAGTTGGCTGACTATTGTCTGGATGTAAATTTTCTCTGCACAAAATGTCATGCCAACAATTACTGTGCAACAAACTCCCATTCAAGAAAGGATTAGGAGAACTATAAGCATGATGACATGGCTAATGTCCTTGTTTTTGACTTGTTATCAAAAACATTGAATGATTTGATTTCTCTTTCTTTCAAAAGGTAGACTCACGCACACAAATGTGTCTAGATAAGCAGATATAAATTAATTTACTGGTAATGTAATTTTTGAGATTCTTGGAAAGCTAACCTTCTTTTTCTAATTCTGCTTGTACTTAAGAAAGTGAAGTCAAAATATTCCAGTACAAACTATTCAGCTGTCTTCAGAATGTAATCTGGTATAGTTATCTTTCATGATGCTAATACAATTCATAATTGTGCCCATTGTTATTTGTGGTAAAATATAGTAGCCCCATTCCAGCTATTCTCATTGTAGAGTTTATCACAATAAACAACAGAAACTAAGGTTTAACAACATTTAGTGAAGGATTAGGTAATTGAATAATAATATCCAAATTGTAAAACATATTATGTTTATTAACTTTTAAAAGATCATCAGGGTTTAATCTCAAAGGTGAATTTTAGAAACAGACTCTGACAGATTTCTTTATTTTTCTTCTGAAAGATGTATTGAACACTGCCATTAGAAATGAACTATTGTACTAGACAGGCTTGTGATCTCATCTACCAGTTTCTGTCTTCTTATAGCAGTAGAGTCAGCAGCATTATCTTGCACATGCCAGCCTGCCTCCTTCAACCATTCTGTCTGGAATAACAGAGAACTCTACAGTCAAATAGCATTGAACTTCTTGTGGTATTGTATGTTGTTCACCAGGGACTTAGACAGGCTAGAAGTCTTTTTTCCCTTATCAGTTGGACTGAGTGGGATATGAGTACTAAGGGTATCATACTCCCATTGCTGTTACTGATAGTGCCAAGTTGTGTTGATTATTAAGGTTTTTCTGAGGAGTATTTAATTATTTCATAAGATCTTTTTTTTAAAAAAAATACCTTAAAGAAATATTTTCTACATTTATTCTGAGCCCAAATATAGATGCTGGGTTTTTTTAAAAAAAAGTTACTGCAAACAAGGTAGACTAAAACTACTTTTCTTTTCTTTTTCTATTAGGTTGTATTCTACGTACACAGCTCAAAACTAGCTTCAGAATTTTACAAGTTGCAATGCTGATAAGTTTCTCTGAAGCCTGAGGCTATACTCTTTTCATGTTTTGTTTATTTGTCATTGGGAAAAGTCTCCATAAACTCAGTGGCATTCACCAAGGAAGGTATTTCCCCCAAGTCTTAAGAAATTAACTTCTTCCTAGCTTGCTTTTGCACAGTATGTGCTGTTTCTATCAACATTATATAATTATTTATAGGTCTGGAAAAGTTACCAACTTCTGTACTATGTGCACACTGTTAAAAGAAAAAGAGCTGAATGTAGTGTTTTCTGCAATTTTTTTTTGGAGATGACTGGGGGCAGAAAGTCTGAGACAGGATTTTAGAACACTTCCAAGGATGGGGCATTCACAGCCTCCATAGGAAACCTATTCCAATGTCTCACCACCCTCATACTAAAGAATTTCTTCTTAATATCTAATCTAAAACTACTCTCTTCCAGTCTGAAACTGTTATCCCTTGTCCTATTATTATACTCCGTGAAAAATTGTCCCTCCCTTTCGATACTATAAGCCCCTTTTAAGTACCAGAAAGCTGCTATAAGACCCCCCTGGACTCTTCTTTACTCCAGGCTGAATAGTCTCAACTCTCTTAGCCTTTATATCGTAGGAAAGGTGTTCCAGCCTCTTGATGATCTTCGTGGCCCTCCTCTGGACTTGTTCCAACAGGTCCATGTATTTCTTATGCTGGTGATCCCAGAGCTGAACATAGTACTGCAGGAGGAGTCTCAAGTGAGTGGCATTAGAGAGGGAGAATCACCTCCCTTGACCTGGTGGCAACATTTCTCTTGATGCAGCCCAGGTTACGCCTGGCTTTCTGAGCTGCAAGCGCACATTGCTGGCTCATATTCAGATTTTCATCCATCAATGCCCCCAAGTCCTTTTCTGTGACACTACTCTTAATCCACTTGTCACCTGGCCTTCAGATTGCCCCAGCCCAAGTGCAGGACCTTGCACTTGGCCTTGTTGAACTTCATGAGGTTTGCACGGAACCACCTCTCAAGCCTGTCAAGATCCCTCTGGATGGTGTCAAGAGTTAGGGTTGGGCCATCCACTAAATGCTGACAGATGCTCTCTAACCACCTTTCCCACCCCAAAAGGGAAGGAAAAGAGAATGAGGCAGAGAGACTTACAGATTATGAAAGAAAATTAAAACAGCTTTAATGAAACAATAATAAAAGCACTAATAAGGAAATAATAAAAATAAAGAACTATATAAATATATAGAGAGAGAGATCTGAACCCAGTCCCCCACCCTTCATATCAATCCCCACTGGTGCTGCAGAGCAAGTGGCACTGGGGAAGCCCCAGGCTCAGCAGCAGAGGAGAGCTGGATATGGGAGCTGGATTCGGGAAATCAGGATTGGGATCAAAGGCAGGAGATCAGACAAAGTCCTCCCTAGAAACCAGCCATTGAAGAAAAGACAAAAAGAGGCCTATGGCCTTGTGATCTCTCAGATTTGTACTGTGTATGATGTATATGGAATGCAATACTGCTGTTGGTCACCTGTCCTGTCTGTTACCCACCAGAGGTGCAACCTTTTACTTCCTTGTGACCCCTCTTACTTTCCAGCATCCCCAGCGTGGCACACAAGAGCCAGCAATGGCCTTGGTCACTACAGGAATAAGTATCAGCAAGAGCCTGTCTGCATCCCAGAAAGTAAGTCCCAGGCAGTAACTGTGAACATCAGGCGTTATCACTGCTGGTAGCACACACTGTCTGCAGAAACATGCTGCTGACTTCAGAACGTGCAGCCTCTTGGGAGAGACTGGGCTGGAAAACAAGAAACACTAAACAGAATTGGTTCTGTTTAGCTCAAACCAGGACAGGAGGCTTCCCTACCCTCCAATTTGTTGACTGCATAGAGCTCAGTATCATCAGCAAACTTGCTGAAGGTGCACTCTATCACTTTTACTTTTTTTTTTCCTTTTTCTTTACATGGCTGTGCAATAACTATTACAAGAAATCCAGCCAACTCCAGGAGGGTAGGTTTTAACTTTATGTATCAGGAGAAATTTAAGTCACTGCACAAATCTAAACCATATTTCTTCTAATCTCAGGGACTTCAGAAAAACAATACCCAGCTTTCAGTCTTGAGTCTGGATAATGAATCACAATAGAATTTTCATTACTTGTCAAATTTTGAGAGATATTCTTTTCTTTAAAAGCTATGTAATACTTAAATACATATCTAGAGTCAGAAATTACGAAAAGTGAGGACGAGAAAGAGAATCCTTCACATTTGCTAATGAATCTTTTGTAAAGATCCAACCTAGAAGTGACAGGTACCTTTTACTCATGTTTCTCCACCTTTTCTTTTCACAGCATGTTGTATTAGCTTTGACCTTTGGGGTTCAGGGTTATTTGTTTGGATTTAGTTCAATTATGCCTAACATAATCACATCTCATCCACTTGGTTGGATGTATTTCCTAATGTGTTACAAGATTAAATCCTTTGTGCATTAATTCCTGTGACTTCTTTGGTATCAATATGTGACTTCTTTGTCAGCATTATCTGTGAAGTTATGAATACACTATTCTTTAATCACAGATTTCTCTTTCATTGAGTTAACTTTATAGAAACAATTTATTCAGTTTACTCAGCTGGATCTGGCAAAACCATCTATACATCACTGTTGGGAATCTGAATTAGGTTGCTTAGTCTTTGAATATTACTTCTTTTTTATTCAAAATAAATGTAAATAACATTTATATTTTCATGTTTGAGCATACACTTCACCAGTTTCTTACAGTTGTATTTTTCTTCATTTCTTATGCAATAATACAGATCTTTTTCATCTATGCATTGAAGATATTGGAATTCTGGAATTAACATTTTTTTTCCTCTGGTTTTGAGCTTGAAATCAAAATGCTTCAGTGCTATATAGAGATAGAATAAATGTTTAACACATGTAGAAATTGATTTCTATTTATATGATCATAGCCCTTCATTAATCTGCATTAATCACAAATATTTTAAACTAGGAATGACAGTAAACCTCATTTTTATCTTCCTTCTCTCTTTTGTAATAAAGCGTAAGATTTTGTTTCAGTGAGAAAATGGATGGCTTTGGATGTTACCTATAATACATTATTTAAAAGAAAACTAAGGAAAGACAGTATATTTTTAACAAATAGTTACGAAAGTGGTTTAAGACATTATTAGTTATTGCACAACTGAATTCTTAATCCAGAGTTGCTGCACAATGAAGGTCTAAGGATATAAATGAGGCAAGGATAAGAAAAAGGACTACCTTTAACAACAAAGAATGCAGCTGAAAATCAAAGTTTTGGGAATACTATGTTCAGATGTTTTAATTCTACAGCCAACTACTGCAAGAGTTTTTTCTTTTTTGTCTTCCAAATTCATGGGTCTCTGCACGTTGATCAGCTGTTAAAGTGTTTCAGATTAATAGTTACTGCAAGAAGCATTGTTTAAATAGAGCCAGGTGCTGTCATACCCACATGATGGATTACAAAAAAAAATTGACTATATTCACAGGATTGTCTATTTGATAGAAAGACAATAAGAAATATGAAGATCGCAATGTTTTTCCATCAGTGGTTTTTCCAGGGCATAAGTGCTAAATTCAAGCTGTATTATCAGGACTATTAAATAGAAGCTGGATGTCATGTATGTGGTCTGGCTGAACTACAGAGATAACAATACCATTTTTGACAGAATGGACAACGTCAAAGGAGAATTATTTTATGTTTCCTCCTAAAAGTAGCATTAAGGAATTCTCTTAGATTTAAATTAAAAAAGAAGTACTATGAGGGCTACAAAAAGAGCTTTTGGTAGTATCAAAAGTATCCTAGTGTCTATTACAACAACCCAGAACTAGATTTTTGTGTTCATTAACAGGGTGATTGCCCAGTTCCAGAGAGAGCCATAGAGCTGTTGATAGCACTCAGGTAAATGAGTTACCACTGTGCTGCCCACTGGGCTCCATTCTGACTGCATCTTCATGTACGTGTTGTAGATGTTTTGCATATCAAGCTCTTTTATATTAGAACTATGATATTGAACTTCTTGCTGTAATGACAAAAGAGTGGTGTTATGCCAGTAGTTTAGTTGTCAGTGTTTTGCCAGCTTGAAACTGTCTGCATCAAAGACAGGTGGATAAAAGAAAAATTAGAAGCAGTTATTATGTTCATGAATTAAGATTTTTCGGCTCTTACTGAGAAGACTTCCCTCTTAATCTTACATCAAATCTGAAAAGCATGCATTAGCAGAAAATTCTATCAGTATGTTAAAATTAAATAATTTTTCTTTTATGTTAACTTATTGATTTTAAATAATACATGTATACATCCAAATTCCTCTGCTGTGATACATGAGTACATTTACTTCCTACATGCCCTGAGTCCAAACCTATTATAGTAAGATTAGAAAGTCTGACAAAGCACAGGAAAGTGATAAAACTTATCCTGTCACAGCACTGTATCCTACACTGGTTAAATTTGGTTGCTTTGCAGAAACTCTTCCTATGGCTGTGACTTACAAGAACATAAATTCACTTTTAGATTGATTGTTCTGAAACTAAGTATGTTGAAGCTACATAAGAAAACACCGAAGCCAACACGAAAGCAATCTGCTGATTCATAATCGTTTTAAAAACCTCAAATATATTAAAATCTCGGTAAACTTTGTGTGAGTTAAGCAGTCTGTCCTCCCACGCCATTGGAAAGCCAACATAAGAGTGTCATAAATGCTTAATATTAAATTTTGGTTGACTGGATGGAAATGCTTATTCTTAATCTTGGTCAAGTTTATGGTGGAAAATGATACAGAGTGATTGTGGAATGACTGAATAAGATCCAATGACATTAGGAATTAAAAACAATTGTTCATCTATTAAAGAAATAAACAGTTCATTTTTAAGTTCCAGAGCTGAAAATAGTATATTTGGAATAAATGTACTCCTGCTGTGCCAGATATTTTCAGCAATCCACTCTGTTTCCATTTTAAGCAGATCTGTTTTCAAGTGCAGTTGTCTATATCTTAATTGTCTTTGATCAGGTGTATGAACCTTTAAACTGAATTTCTGCATTTGTGAATTTAATTTTTACAGTTTCTTGTTAATTAAATCAAATTAAATGAGATCTTCTGACCAGTGTCCCAACATGAAGACCTAGAACTACTGTATCAGCATACAACAAAATGCAAGTTATTATTTAATTGCCAAGATACTCGTTGTTCAGACATGGTGATTAATTCATTTGGCATTTACAAAGATGAAAATGGTAGTTCTATAATAAAGTAATTAGAGAGGCTTGTTGCATATTGCCTTGAATGAAAGGTGGCTCAATCTGTAAACCTTAATGAACACAGGCTTAGTCTAAACAGAGTCTGTGTAAATTCCTAATATTTGATATTTTCTCATGAAGATGGCAAATTTTGCCCAACAGGAGACTTTTTTTACATGACAATAATACTCTAGTAGTACTACAGCATTTCTATTCAAGCAGATATGAACTATTTAAACAAAATTCCATACATAAGTATATTGAGCTGTAAAATCTGTTATAAAGAGGAGGTAAGGCTTGACGTTATCAATCTGGAAGTTGCTTTTGTGACTCTTTACAGAGTTTGGTCAGATAAAACCTATCTAATAATTTATTTTTATATACCTTATCTTTGATCATAAATGTTATTTTTTCGCATTAATGCCATTCTCATAGTGAGGATTTTGACTGGATGCCCAAACTGTACTTGAATTTATAAAGTGTTCCAGAGCATAGATATTTTATGGTTTTCATATATATCCTCATACACTATGTTGAATATTAAAACTTTTTTGACATATACAGTTTGAAATACAGTCTGGTTTTTTTAAAAAAAATACATAGAGTTCTGGAAATCCGGGAAGACAAAAATAGCATCCCGTAGTAAATTTGAACTTTCCACAACCGTGGCTAATTCTACGGAGTTAGCTATCAGAATATTTTCTCTAGAATACTTGAATATCATCTAAACCTTAATTATCTAGTATTAGAATATTATCCTGGAATTTTATCTCTTTTTCTGTCATGAAAATTGTCACACACATGGAAATTAAACCAATTTAACTTCTATTTTAAACACACATTTGGACCATTACAGCTAAATGCAAGACCACTCTTGCATCCAAGTGTTTCTTGGTCTACATTTTTCTCATGATAATGAACAATCAAGTAGTGGGCTACTGAATTCTGAGTAAGTTCAAAATTCAGGCAGAGCATCAGCCAAGAATTTCCTTCATAATATACCTGCCCAAAGAAGGTGAACATGAAAAATTAATGTCTCCAGTGATCTGTTAGTCTTCTGTGCTGCTTACAGCCTATAGTCAAAGCAGAAGCAAAGGTTTTTTCATTAATACGCATTCCAGGAAAGACTAGAGTTCTGTAAATATTCTTAGAATTCTATGGGTTCATCTTTAAAGGGGAAAAAATGCAATTGGATTAAAGTCAACCTAAAACAGTAGAGAAAATAAAAAACTTGAGTGATGACACAGTTGTAAGAATTAAAGCACAGCTGAGCCTGACCACGATCTCAAACACTCTGTCTTCAAACGGTCAGACATGAAGCCAGATCAGAAGAATGTCTAATGGGATTAAACCTGTATCTTGAATCAAAACCCCTTGCTTTCTGGTGAACTTCAGGCTTTGAGTTTGTAATGATGTATAAAGTCAACAACAAACATTCTCATTTTGAGTTTAAAATTGTAGAAGATGTGATATTAGCTTGGAGCTCTAAGGTTCCTTTATAGTCAAAATGAACACAAATCTTTCATCTCACCCTTTGTTTTTTATTTTTTCAAGATAGCATTGCCTAAGGGCTCCAGTGTGTAGTACTCTGTTCTGTGATAATTTCAACACCACTTAGCATTGATGTTCGTCTTGGTTTACAATGTGATCGTGACTTTTGTATCAGAATGAGCTGGGATTCCTCCTGAGGAAGCACAGGCTGCAAAAGAACCTGTCACCTCCTCCATTCCAAATTGTCCTTTGACACTTTCTTAATACCTGCTGTCCTCTCCACCGACCTCATTCTCATCAGAAAATGTTTAGAAAGTGACAGAAAAGTTTTCTTGTACCTTCATTGTTACTTGTTTATCTTTCCAAGGATGGAAACAATCTCCCTCTCAATAAATTCCTTTGTTTAACAGCCATCAAGCCTTCAGGTAGGACATGCCTAGTAATTTAGACAATCATTACTTTGTTGATTAAAACAATAAATGAGTGTGGAGAGACAAATTATAAATACAACTAATTCCCGCCTGACTAAGAAAAGCCTTCGGATACAAATCCCAAACTGGTAGTAGAAAAAGTTGGCTGTGAAAACTGTGAAAAAGCAGTCAATGGACCATGGTTCATAAATGACTTGGAGGTCTTAAACACTTCACACAGGTATAATAATGAGTAATGCCTCCTTTGCACGGGTAATTACTGCAAATCCATACTTATTTCATGTTTGCCAGTAGGACTAACTGATTAACAAACTGATTTATCTACTGCTTGTGTCACTGCTGAACAACTGAAGAGGCAGACTGTCCATTTGTTCTGCTACAGACCACAGACACAGAACGTGTCTTCTCTGCTTGGATTACAAAAGTAGCTAGATCCAAACTGCTGAGCATTGATTCTGCATTCATTGCATTTCCTTTTGTGCGAGAAAAAAATCCATGACCCTTTACATGGTCTTTAAATTAACTCTATGTTGAAGTTTAAGGCTGGGACAGCCACTAAACTTTGACAGACACTCTCTCTGATCTCACTACCAGCCTCCTGAGGGAGGATAACGGGGGAACCGAGGGGAGAAACTTTAAGCCTGAAAAAATCACTTGAAACAATTTATTGAAAAAGTAAATAATACTAACAGTAACAATGAATATATTTAACTATATACAGAGGTTATAAAAATATGCAAATACATTCAAAGTTACAAGAGACTATGATAGTACGGAGCCTACAACTTCTGGATGACAACTAGATCGCAAATGGAAAAAAAGTCTCAGTCTGGACTCTGCAACAGATGGGAGCACCCAAGCCCAGAGTCACGACGGTAATCCACAAAAAGTAGAATAGGAAGCTCCCATCACAGAGGCAGAGGAAGGCAACCTGTCCTGATGAATGGTCCACTACAGTGTGGAAATAAGAGGTGTGAACATCAGCAGCACAGGAAGGGATGACAAACAGCCAGTAACAATCCTTTCGGCACGGCAGATATTCAAAGACTCAAGCTTCTTCTTAGGGGCCCTTTTATTCTGAGCACCATGGAAACACACGCTGTGATTGTTCCATTTGTGTCACTCGACCCATCATTTCCTCTCCATAGGCACAGATGCCCCCTCCTCCCCCATTGTGATTGTCACATGGTCCAGGCAGCCCCAGAAAACTTTTATCCTGGTGCTCCCAAACCAGGGCAATCTGTTTCATTCTTTTCCACTAGCTATTCCTATTTTCATAATATCTCAGAATCAGGGAATAGTTTGGGTTGCAACAGATGTTTAAAGGTTTAGTCCAGGCCTCCTGCAGTGAGTAGGGACATCACCAATGGTTGTTTACAGTTGGACTTGAATTTGATCTTAAACATCTTTTCCAACCTAAATGTTTCTATAATTCTATCTTCAACTAGATCGGGTTGCTCAGAGCCCTGTCCAACCTGACCTTGACTGTTTTCAGCGATGGGGATTCTATCACATCTCTGGGCAACCATTTCAGTGTTTTACCACCCTGACTGTAAAAAATTTCTTCCTTATATAAGTCTAAATCTACCTACTTTTAGCTGAAAACCATTACTCCTTGTCCTATCACTGTAGACTACATTAAAAAGTCTGTCCTCATCTTTCTTATAAGTCCTCTTTAAGTATTGAAAAGATGCTTTCCCGAGTATGTGAGGTAGTTGTCTAAGATTAGTGGTTGATGAATCAAAAATATATTACTGAGTTATAAAAACATGCTGAACTGAGATATTTTTTATTAGCTCAAATATCTCCCAATTCATACTATATTTGTGTAGGAATCTCATTAGACTGATTATTTGAAGTTATAAATCAAAATACCTCCACAATAAATGCAGAGGTTGGAGTGCTTTGTAGATGTCCCTAAATAAAAGTCTGTATGTGGCCTTGGAACCTGTCAAGCAGCACCTTCTATATACACGTATTTCTGGGTATCACATGTTAAGCCTCATCAGGGTAAATCCCCCCCTTTTTTATGGTCTAAACTGAACCACATTCTCAGAGGGACATTTTTACATTTTTACTTGATCCTTGTAGCAAAGACTCCATCTCACTGTGTTCCCTTCCACAGCCCTGCTGCTAAATGACAGCTTAGGTTTCCACTTTCAATAAAAGCAGTAAATAAAATCATCTTATAAAAAAGGTGTTTGCAGATTGTCCCTGGAAGAAGCTATGAAATCTTGAATTAAAAGAAAGGTCATTTGCTCTTTACATTCTTTTACTCTTGTACCATTTGTAAATAAAGTGATAATCATATCCAAGCAACTATGTGAAAAGCACTGAAAAGATTCCAAGTTCAAACACTCAAAAATGAAGGGAAAATTTATGGACGAGGCTACAAGTGTAATATCAGTTCAGCAGTAATGTACATAAGTGTGAAAGGAGCGTGAGTCAACCAGAGTTTTGAGGATTTTTCTGCAACTTTTCATCAAAGTGAGAACCAAAAATCTTTGAACTACAGGAGCTGTTTTCTCAGAAGTGAAATAAAATCAAGGAACATTTTTTAAATGAAGCAAACTTGGCAAGAGAAAACTGAAGCTATAAACAGATTATCCACATCCACTGTGTCCTTGGAAGGCTCATCCTTCCCTTCAGGTTTGCTCTCAGTTCAGCAATCTTTTATCAGGTTTCAAGAAACTCTGTATGTAGTCCTCTCTGCATCCCTAGAAAAAAATATCTTTCTTTTCATCACCTCTGATCCCTGACTGTGTCTGTTCGCAGACCTCAGAAGAGAAAGAAACATTGCTACCAACATAGTGAACTACAAAATGACAGGCAAAACTGGTGCCATCTGTCGCTATCTGCTTTAAGAACACATTCACACCACTGGCTTTACATATTTAGCTTAGCTTGCCAAGTCCCTGGGAAGTAGTCACCTGGTCTAATAGGTATAGAGTATGCAAGTAAAGTGATTAAAAAGATACTAAAGTACTTTTGAATGGATATAGAAATAATTCTGTGTAGAAAAGTGAGATGTGGTTATATCGTGAGCAGAGAGGTCTCTGTTGATTCAGGTCTCTGCCATCCTGAGAAGGGAGCTTGCTATAGTTATATGGACTTATAAAATGGATTCTTCTGATTAGTCTATCTGTATAACCCTATGACACAACTGCATGTCCAGAATGGGTTATCCCCAGTGACACAGTACCTTTTCCATCCTATTTTCTATACTCTATATTCCTACCTCCATGTCATTGTCAATTCATAATGCACTTTGTAGGTAAGGTTAGGAAAGAAGAGAGGTGGAGCAACAGTTAAGAAAGCCATAACATGCTATTTTGTGTAGGAAAAGAGAATCAGGTAAGAAAGACTGAGGAGAAAAAAAAGATTGAAGAAAGCAAACAGAGTTTAGGAAAACAGATTGTGTCACTGAAGAAGTATCATATTCTTGTGTCAGTGCTGATGAGAAATGATGTATATTCATTGAGGCTGTTGATACGAAGAGAGAGAGGAAGTCTTGGAGCTGTTTGCTGCATGAATGCCTCAATGCTGCTTTGACTCTCTCAAACAGGAAACAAAAGCCAATTTTTGTCATTATAGTTTTCCATTACAATTACAGTGGCAGAGACTTGAGAACGATTGAACAGCTGCCACCAGGCTGAAGGTGTGACAAAGCTGACACCACGATTCACTGCTGCCTCAAGACCAATACAAGATTCTCTCCAATGCCCACTATCAATTGGTGGTGTGGTACAACAATCATGACAGTTTATATCTTGAAATTAGCAACCTGCAAATGATCATCCATATCATCTGGGAGTATGTGGTTTCACCAGTGAGATATAACGATGTGTACCCAGACTTACCATGACAAATTAACATGAGCTCAGGGACACTACATCCCAATCATCAGAGAGCTTGTGGCTGACAACTGCAATACAAGGACAAATCCTGGAAATTTTGTGAGCATCCCACATTATGACGTTGGCAATTGCATCTTCTCCCCAAGTGCTCCTCACTGGTTCTTTCTGGATCCCTAGTCCTCTCTGAAGTGTGTGACCACTTGCTGTCATTCCTAAATGAGGGCCAGGTGCCCACCACAGCTGCTCTATCACTCCTCCTTCTCAACTAGACAGTGGAGAGAAAATATAACAAGGATCTTACCGGTCAGGATAAGGACAGGGATATCACAATTACCGTCCCAGGCAAAACAGACTCTACTTTGGGGAAATTAATTCAATTTATTAACAATCAAATTAGAGAAGGGCAATTGAGAAATAAAAACAAATCTTAAAAATAACACTTTCTCCCCATCTCTCCCTTCTTCATGGGCTTCACTTTACTCCCAATTTAATCACCTTCTCCTCCCACGCAGTGCAGGGGGACAGGGAATGTAGGTTGTGGTTGGTTCATTAGATGTTGTCTCCACCTCTGCTTCTTCCTTTGGAAGAGGATTCTTCCCTTTCTCCATCGTGGGGTCTCTCTCATGGGAAACAATTCTTCACAAACTTTCTCCAGTATGAGTCCTTCTCACAAGAGACAGTTCTTGATAAATTGCCCTGAATTCTCTCCATGGGGTCCAGTCCTTCAGAAGCAAACTGCTCCAGTGTGAGTCCTCCATGGGGTCACAAGTCCTGCCAGCAAACCTGCTCCGGCGTGGACTCCTCTTACCATGGGCTACAGGTCCTGCCAGGAGCTTACTCCACCACAGGGTCACAGCCTTCTTCAGACATCCCTCCACTCCAGTACGGGGTCCTCTCCAGACCACAGGTGGACATCTACACCCCCATAACCTCCAAGGACTGCAGAGGGACAGTCTGCCAAACCACGATCTCCACCATGACTCTCAGGAATCTCTGCTCTTGGAGCACATCCTTCGCCCTCCCTTTCTTCTCTGACTTGGTGTCTGCACATATTCTCACTCCTCTCTTTCTCTCTGCCAATTGTTGTGTGGTGTATTAGTTTTTTGCATACTTCTTAAATATCTTTTCACAGAGGCATTCTTATCATTACTGATAGGCTCAGCCTTGGCCTGTAGAAGGTTCGTCTTTAGAGCTGGCTGGCATTGGCTCCATCAGACCTAGGGGAACTTCGAGCAGCTTCCTGCAGAAGCCACCCCTACAGCCCTTCCCCCCCACACACACTACTGTATCCTGGCCACACAAACCCAATAGACAAAAGCAATACAGACATTGAGAGACAGGATGTAGAGGCTGTGCACGGAGGGTTAGCGCATAAAGGAAAATGGGCTAAGCCTGAGCACACCTCGTTTTTCATATAGAGTGTTTCTCCCAAAGAGATCTATGACAATCACATTGTGCATGGTGAGAAATGCCTTTGGAGTGTCATGTTAGAGTAGCACAGATACAGTCACTGCATTTTTTCCTTGTTTCATTATTGTCTCTTATGCTCTATTGCACATAACTTATGTCACTGGGGTAATTCCAACCATTCTCTTTCGTGTACAGTGATACAGCTGTAGATAGATATGTCAGTTTTAAAGAGAAGCACTTCCTACTGAACTGTTATTATAACTTGTAATCAAAATCATTTTAGTCATGGTTAAAGTGCAAAGTATTCCAAAGTAAGCTAAAGCTTTTAAGGTTCAAATAGCTCTAATCAATAGATTGTTTCTTGGTAAGAACTTTGTACTCTTTTTTTCCTTCTCTAGCAGGGGGGTTAGACTAGATGATCTTCAGAGGTCCCTTCCAACACCTACCATTCTGTGATTCTGTGATTTTCACCCTTAGTATTAGTGGCAATACAACTCTCTGGACAGATCTTGTTTTACTTATCTTTTAAGCCATAGTACCAGATTCCCTTCCAGAACGCAAAACTGACTCAACTAACTGAAAACTGGTGTCAGTAAGATCCTACTCCATTGTGGTTAAAATCCTATTTACAATTCCTACAGTCTAGGAGTACTTTTGTGCTGAGAGAGTGCTTTTACACTGCATCTCCACTGAACTGATTGTCTCTGCTTCCTGCAAGATATCTGCATCCACAGGTCAGACTTTTTGCTTCACAAGCTGTAAGTAAGCTAATGTAGCTCAGTCATCTTTACAATTTAGTCAGATATATTTTTCTAGCCCTCATAAAAGTTTAAATATTGCATGACCTGGTTGGTATGATCATTAACCCAGGGTTTTACTATTAAAAGAGAAATGTAATTAGAGGGAATTACCAATCATAAGAAACAAGGTAGTATTCCAGAAAAGCTGTCTTTCAGAGCAAATGTTTCTGTGATAATTTTTTATGTGCTGCAGAGACAGTATGGCCCTTAGTCTGCATAGCTATTCAGCAGGGAGGTTTCTGAATCGTCAGTTTGCACTAACATCTTAATAAACAAAGACATGTTCTCAAGAGGTACTGACATTTGAGCACACCACTCCTTGAGGATGTGGTCAGGAAGTGTGTTAGAACTCTAGTTGTTGTCACTGTAACACAGAGCTAGAATAGGGCAACATCATGGGACTAGAGAGGAAAGGGTGTGCACATTCAGTTTTTATATTTTTTGTGAAATCTGTTCTACTGCAGAGATTTCTCCACTTAAAAGCTCCTGGCTCAAGGTCTGAAGTAGTCTGGAGTGAAAAAGGAACCATGAAACAGCTTTTTGCCTCTGTCCTTTGCTTTCTTTCTCTAAGTAGTGACAGATTGTTTAGATCTTTCCTGATAGATCTATCAATGAAGATAAAAGAAGAAAGAAATGCTGGAATTTTTAAGTGTAAACACAGAATTATTGCAGAACAGGGCAGACAAGTAAGAACTGCCCCTTATTCTTCACAGCATGATGATCTCTGTTTTGAATAACCAGACAGCTGACAGGGACCTCTTACTACAAAGCAGGACCAATTACACTATTCCATCTTTTCTATCACTTTACTAATCTTTACCATTTTTCTTACATAGAGTCTGCCAAGTTTTTCAATGCTGATAATTTCACAGACATCTCAGGAAATTTACTTAAAGAGCTCAAATAATCTAATCTTAACATCATCACTTTTTTTTCTTGTCCATTTTAAGAAGTCATTTTTTGTACTAAAAAACTTCTACTTTATTTCCTTACTCAGTCCCCTCTAGATCTGCATCTTTTGTGAAAACAATGTGTCAAACTAGGCTGTGCTACAGCTGAGACTTTATAGTTATTAGAAGGTGAGAAAATAGGGGCCATTTTGAACTGAAAATGGTTGGAAGGCTAACAGTTCTGTGAAGCATTGTATCTTGTAAGGATATTTCCAAACAACTAATGAAGAATTTGTAGCTATTGATCCAAGCAAAATGTTCACCATGCTAATGGAGTCTCCCCTCTAAGGAGTTTCTGCCTGGGCAAACATGCAGTAAGTGTAGGATTTGCACACTCTTCCAGAGGCAGGAGACTGATGAAAACAATCAGTCTTCATTCTTTCAGAATCTAGTATTTCCTACCATTTGATAAAAATACAGTTAGAGCTTCTGCAGTTGACAACAGTCAGTTTGATCTGAGGATATGTCAGCTGTTATCATCTTCACCTGCCTTGTCTTTGAACTACACTGAGATGCTTAAAACCCAAATTTTGAAAAACACATTCAAATTCAAAGGTATTAAGAAAGAAATTTATGGAATGATACATTAACAGCATGTATCATCAGATCATTGAAATGATTTCAGCCCTCACGTACTTTGAGCGGATTCATCTCATTCTAGCGTCTATTTTTAGAAATTACAAACAAGAACGAGCATTTTTTAATGCATTGTAGCAACGGGACCTAGAAAGTAGGTACTTCAGCACTAATCCTTTTCAGACCTCCATAATGGCTGGATTTAATGTAGATGGATTCACAAGCCTCTTGCTGATTTGATTCTCAACTGTCAGCCTCCCTTTCAATCAGTCGGCAGCCACTTTGACTGATGGTACCTTGCCATCCTGCTTGGGATTACGGCCTTCAGCTTCCGGTGACACTTAAACAACTGACCATCCATGAATGCAAGGGAAACACTAAAAAGTAGAAAACAGCTTCATCAGGGTGATCTTAAGCAATGCATATTAATTTATTACAAACTGCATTGTTCTCTTCTTTTTTTTCTCTTTATTTTTTTTTTCCTGAGAGCAGGGGTTTAATGCAATAGTGGGCAATTACTCTCATCTATTCAACTCTTTTATTCACATGAAAACAGTAACAATTGCTCTAACAAATTAAATTTTCAGAGAAGTACGAAAAATTAAATTTCATTTTTTTATTACATGGAAATGCCACTTGCAGTTAATATTCTAGTAGCATTGCTATAGAACATGAATCAACATTGGAAAGTAGGTTCCATCTGACTGGACTCTTATTACAGACCTTACAATAATTATGCTTTAGCTAGATGACTGCTACTCTGAGCATACAAAAACTTACCACCATGTAAACATCTAATTAATACTATTAAATTTGCAAGAATCTCATTTCAATGAAATTAAAATTGCTGCTGTTCATATTATATTGCTGAAGTTAATGTTAGCATTTCAAGCATAGCATTGCTTGGCTGTTTTGCGCTACGTCTTCATCTAGTATAACTCAAAATAGATCTATGCAGTTGAATGAAATTATGTTATTTTACACTGCCTGAAGACCTGAGCACCTGGTTTATTTGAATTTTACCTCTTGTATATCAAGTCTGTCTTTGAGTACTAATGTTGCATTTTTAGCCATCAAGTGAAACATGGAAATATCATAAAGTAACAAAGTTTTCCCATGTATTTTTCCTTTCCTGAGGGAATAATGAAGTACTACAAGCATTTTATTATTTCTAAAGCTTCTGGGGAAAATAGAGTAAGTTAATAATTCATTGTTGTCACTTAGGAACATGGACAAAATTATTCTGATAACAGTCTTTTCCTTGAAAAGTGGGAATCTTTTCTAAGTAGCGGAGTATTTCTGACTTTGATATAGTGTGTAAAAAAGAAGAAATAAATTTAATTATTAAAAATAATTAAATATTAAATAGATTTTAATTTTAAATGGCCAAGAGTACAATATGGATTGTAAAAAATAGAAAAGGATGTTTTCATCATTTTAGAGTAATTTCAGCATGTTTAGAGTTATATTGTCCTAAACCAAACATATTTTATAAAAGCTTTAAAAAGAATTTTTTGACTACAGTGCAGAGCAGAAAAGACCTCAAATAGCCTTTCTTACCCTCCGAGACATCCACCTGGAGATATTTTCTAATCAAGTTCTGATAAAGCTTTCTTCCTTACTGCTAAACACATTTTAAGGAAAACTGAGCAGAATGGCAAGGTACCAATTAGAAAAGCGGTGCTAAATATTCAAAATGTACCAACTGCTCTCTCTTACTTGAGTGAATCAATAAAAATACAGAATAATTTTGAAGTCTTCCTATGTGCTTAATTTCTGTAGGTAATAGATAACTAATCTGGACGTTGGTTCTGTTTACAGTTAGGCTCTGATTCAGTTTAATACCTTAGCAGATGTATAAATTTTAGGACATTTATATCATCGTTGATATTCATGTTATTATCTTTAAAGGAAACTGTGTGCTTAAGTACTGGTTTGAATAAAGTTATTAATATAAAGTACTGTTAAAACTAGTAATGACTATTCTACTCATCAAAACTAAAGAACACTCCAAGAGACAATGTTAATTCTGACATATTGGTAATTTCTGCCTTTACTGCTCAACACTACTGCAAAAATCATACTGACTCCCTGTGCTTAGAACAAAAGCTACATTTGTTAACTAAACCTGACTTTTAGTATCAGCCACTTTAAATTGTCTTTACATGTGTGGACACCGTATTTTCCCGTACAAATGTTACTGTGCAGCAAATGGCAAGGACAGAACGAGAGGCCTATCTTTGGCTCTTTTGTAAAAATTGCTCTAAGACAATTTGCATACATTAGCTTAAATAGAGCTGGAAGTAGTTTGCAGTACATTAATGATAAGTCTTAGCATATTCCAATAATCTAATATATCACACACAGGAACTGCATTATTATCAATATTTGAAAATCTGAAGTGAAGAAAATCAAAATAGTTTCGTGTTTTGCCAAGCGACCCAAACACAGTCTTGTGTCAAATTAGGTCGACAATATTTAAATAAAAAGATTCTATCTAGGGTGATAATATAAAAAAAAAATTATATAAAGTGGGTAGCATTCTGCTTAGTTAAGTGGTTTTACTATAGCTATACTGCATATCTATTTCATGTGATAGAGGCTTATACATATATTATACATCTATTATACCAAAGCAAGAAAAAGCAAGGGGAAATGGGAGAACCCACAGCCATTCAGCAAGAAATAAAAGTTTCAGCAATTTACAAATACTTGTCCTGATTCCCTATAATCTACACTGAAAGATACTGACAGATCCCATACCCAAGCTAATGTGAAATGACAGATTGCTCAGATCGGAACACTGTGAGGGGCCACAGGCTAAATGAGTCAGTACAGCTTCTCTCCATTTACATCTTTAAAGTTCTTATTCCTAACATGCATACAAACCAATTTCATACACCTGATTTTAGACTCCAATGAGAAATGCAGGGAAAAAATTCTAACCACTTCAATAACTTACATTTTTCTCTTACCTAGTTGCTAGGTGTGAAAGTTTGCAAAGCTTTTGATTAACTTCCCTGCTGTAATGCTTCCCTGCTGTGTTTATTTTTTAAAGTCTTATAAAAAATGACTTCAGTATAAAAGATAAAATAAAAATACAATATAAAAAAAGTAATTGAAAGCAAAGAAAGGTAGAAGTGTGTACAGGTTAATCAAACTACTCATTGATAATTCTTCCACCCCGTCAAAAATGGCCACACAATTGAATTCTATTCTTTCCTACTGTGTGATTATTATTTAGAGAACTTAAAGCTCTAAACGTGAGCTGTCTGACATTTGTTTTTCTAAAATCCAGACACTCTGCCACTGTCTCTGTTCCAAGTCCTCAGTAAAATCCCAAGGTTGTACAGCAAGTGTAACAGTTGCTGCCTCAACTGCTCAGCTCCTTCAGCATTCAGACTCCAGGGTCCATTGCAGAATTTTTAAACAATTTCTAGCCATGGCATCAAGACACATATTTGTGAGTATCCACTATGAATGATGCAACAGAATGAAAATTAGAGTTGCCCCTTCTCATTAATTTAATATTGATGGATGTCTCTGCTCACTGATTT
>NW_009700695.1:2856-6428 GCF_000703405.1 Apaloderma vittatum | reverse complement strand
CGGAAGAACAAATGTGCATCCCAGCCCTGATGGGTCAAGGTAAAACTGTTCCTGGTGATAGAGATGAGAATTTCTGCCATTTAAACAAATACGTCCTCTACTGGCTGTTTATAATGTCTAAGAACTTCCATAGTGGGTGGTACCAGATATTAATGAATTAATATTTTGTTTGGAAGACAACAGGGCAGTAAAACTATCTACTAATATATTTCATTTATCCTTAAGATTTAATCAAGGCTAAAATACTCACAAAAATACAGCAGGCAGACTAGATCTCCATTTTTTATGCCAAAACAATGACTATATTTCCTATTTCTTCATCCTTCCCCTCAAAATAAGGCCAAAGATTACAGTCACTCTTATAAGTTTTCTGTGCATAAAACAGCAGGAAGGAAAAGGCTCGCTATTTCTAATCAAAATACTGTAAAATAAAGGATACTTCTTTAAAATCCTGTCAAATTCACCTTATGAGAAACACTTAAATAATCGGATGGAGGGGTTTCAGAAAAGGAACACAAATGGTGGTAGCTGAAATTTCAAAGTGTTTTATGCTCTGACTACTATGTAAATCCTCAGTGCTCTTATTTAAATCACGTGAAGCCCGAAGGAACATGATTTTTGTATCGACTTGTGTGGGGACTTTCCACTCTGTTCATCTCCACCAGCCATTTTCCTTACTTCTCGGTCAGTCAACACTGCTTAAGAGAAGGCATTTCTGGCTGCCAAATAAAGAACTTACAACCATCACCTATAAGCAAAGATCCAGCATTTCCTATGAGCCTAATTTCCATCCATCAGCTTCTCAGCAGACAATCTCAGAAAACACTCTTGATGTTGGTGTTGGTGTTCACACCAACATATGCAAACAATATGAACTTTCATCCTTCCAGATAAAACAGCACCTTCTTTATCAGGGGTCTTTCGCTGCTACTTACTTTATTGGTAAAAGAAGAACAAAACTAAGGAAATTACTGATCTGTATAAGCTAATGCTATTCTGTTTAAACAAATGTACTAAGAATGTTTCCAGTCATAAATGTTAGTGATGAGCAATAGCAAAAGACCTTTGTAAGGACCACAAAGATGATTAGAGGGCTGGAGAACCTCTGCTATGAGGACAGGCTGAGGGAGTGAGGGTTGTTCAGCTTGGAGAAGAGAAGGCTCTGCAGTGACCTAATACCAGCCTTCCAACACATGAAAGGGGCCTACAGGAAAGCTGGAGAAGGGCTTTTTACAAGGGACTGTAGTGATAAGACAAGAGGCAATGGCCTGAAACCTCAAGAGGGTAGATCTAGATTAGTTATCAGGAAAAAATCCTTCACCATGAGAGTGGTGAAGCACTTGAACAGGTTGCCCAAGGAGGCTGTGGATGTCCCATCCCTGGCAGTGTTCAAGGCAAGGTTGGATGGGGCTTTGAGCAACCTGGGCTAGTGGGAGAGAGGTGTCCCTGTCCACAGCAGGGGGGTTGGAACTAGATGATCTTAAAGGTCCCTTCCAGCCTTAACGATTCTATGATTCTGTGATTCTATGATTCTATGATTCTAAGAATAGATTGCACTTTTACAGTGAAAATAAGTACTTGAAAATATTATCTGAAAACTATAATTACCGAGTATTTTACAGTCTTCCAACAATAATCTAGGTCCAATCTTGAAGCCTTAAAAAAGAAAATTTAGACTCACATTCATGATTCCATGGTTTTGTAACAATTCTCAACACAGTTTACTGGGTCATGCTGTTGTTAGCAAAATTTACATTATAGAAATGATATTGATACATATTACCAAACTTGCTGATATTCTAGTCAAGAAAAACACAGACATTACAAGTTGGGCATCCAACAACTCCACTACTTCAGATAAAAATCATAGTGGAAAGATATAACACACAGAGATATCAGACACACTTTAAAATTCACATTCAATTTCAGTTTATCTCTTCATTATTAATGCATTGGGTTTTCTTAGCTTCATGGACATACAGTACGCGGTGAAGCTTGCGCTTAACTAATTTGTGAGAGAACAAGTGTTTAAATTCAAAGACTAGCATCACACTTGGTGCTCACCACCATCATTAGCAGACTGTATATCCCTTAATTCTTCAACTCATCTCTAACATTACACTGTGAGTTTGAGTCAGCTACTCTCCAAGAAACTCCTGTTGCCCTTTGAGCATCCTCTAGTGTCATCCTGGCTCATGACTAGATTTCAAAAAGACACACACATGCTGTAAACATCTGTGTCTGTGCTGTAAGCAGTTAAGTCCTCTCAGATGTCCTGTGTCACATCTGTCAGGCCTGTGCAGGTGTCTTGGATACCTCACTACTACTCCTACAAGAGCAGGTATGATGGATCAATAGGAGCAGCAAAATGTTGACACTGTCCACGTTGTCTAATTTTGAGTTTCTCTTTGGCATAATTCTAGTCCCATTTCACAGATTGGATACGTATTTCTTGCTGAAAAGCAATGCATTTCTCAAGTATCCCTCCCAGTTTAGCATCAGCTGAAGGTCACGTGCTCAGACTGCTTTGTTTTACAAACCAAAGCCACGGTAAGTGGGGACAATGGAGCAGCTGGGATTTTGTCCCTTAAATGATATGAGGTCATATCAGGCACTTAAGCCTGGGGAGCTAAATCAAGATTTGAGGGTGAGATTCAGTTCCAGGTTGAAATATCTGAGTATATCTACAATATGAATTAGACATCAACATATTTTTACTGTTAATAGAGGTTCCACAGGTAACTGATAAGATCCATAAATTAACATGTAAAATAAAAACTAATCTCATACGTAGACATCAGCTTTCATTTTACAAAAAGCCTCTAGAGCTAAAGGTTTTCTTTCCTCTCTGGTCACGCTGCATGGTACTATTTGTTCAGAGCCATTTTTCCCTGAGTCTGGTGCTCAGAGACCACAAAGCCTTTCTTTTTGATATGCTCATCTTACTTGGCAATGAACTGTTTATTTCATCAAATGTCTAGCATCCTTTTTCTTTTATCCTGATCATTGCAAAAAATAATATAATAATATGAAGAACCGTTATTCTTAAAAAATATAGTTTCTCTTCTGTCTAAACAGTTTCTTAATCACCTTAAATTGCTCTATTGAACCTATTTAACCAGTCATGTGAATTTCAGCATGACAATCATGCATGAAGCCTGTAGAAGAGAAATCTGCATTTGTTTTCTGTGAGAAGTGTTTCTTAATATTGTAACAGTTCAGTTACATTCAGTTTACTTTGGTTAAATCATTTTGAATTTTCTCTCACATCCATTTGCTGTCATATCTGGATAATTCTATCCTAATAATTCTTGCTAAAATCTTTTTTGGTATTGATTTTAAGCCAAAGTGCTGACTCCAAGACATTAATGTTCATCTCTTTTTCTCCATGTTATTAGAGGGAGGAGAACTCTTTTCTACACAGACACTAAGCTCGTGGGCCAATATTTTCAGAGTCCTTGGGTGGACAACATTTACCTCCTTTATATTATTATGATGACGTTTTCTTACACTTAAATACAATAATCTCCATACTAGCACCTTGATCTCTTATCCATCCTTTCTCTATATAT
>NW_009700695.1:0-2825 GCF_000703405.1 Apaloderma vittatum | reverse complement strand
TTTCCCTTGCTTTCTAATAAGTTAGTAATTTAGGGTTTTCTTCCTGAATTATCCTTAACTCTACTCCAGATACATTTCCTCAATCTTTGCTTCACTTTTGTTTGTGAAGCAGAAAAACCTTTTGCTATTGTATTTTCTTAAATTATGTAGACATACTACATGGGTGGTCTCTCCATGCCTGAAAGATATTAGCAGGCAAGGGTAAGTCTATGTTCCTGCTATGTGCAACAAGTGTTACGTGAATAAATAAAGTATTTCAGTTTCCATCATAACCTCTGACTTTTTTCCCAAATACAAAAAAAGGAAACAAAGCAATGCTAGGCATTTTGAGGAAAGTGTTAATTTTTCAGTCAAATAATTTACCAGCAAATACGTTTGCAGTTCCTTTGATTGAACAATTACTCTTTTCCTCATGGATAGCAAGAGCTTTTAACTAAATAGAGACGTAGCTGATAATATGTATAAGATTCATTAGATAATCTTCCATGTGCTTCTAACTTTCGTTTCCTCTGAGCTTAGAATGAAAAACAGTTTTATATCAGGACTTACACTGCGTATAAGCTGCTATAATTTGTAAACACTGTAGGAATGTCCTTTCATTTGTCTGATTCTGACAGTATATTGATGAAAACTATTACTATTCTGCAAAGGCTATTGTCATACTAATGATATGATGTCCTCAGAGCATTGATCACGGAGCATCTTGACAGGAAGACAAAACTTACACCGAAAGGAAAGGAAGGAAGCTTATATACCTGTCAGTTGCTGAAGCAGATTGTTTCTTTAAAGGTGTGACATATTAGAACAAAATTTCGAGCCTTCTTCTTTTTGGAAAAAAGCACACATCCTCAAAAATCTGATACAGAGGCATTTGCTTAGCGTGATTGTTTTCTATAAAATTACCTTTAGATAAATAATGTGACTCAAATACTGGTACATATTTTTTTAGAGCAAGATGGGAGATACATCATCGGACTACAGTAGGGAATTTGGAATTGACATGTCCTTCCTCTGCCCCATTCACTTTTGAAGCTATTATTTTCTTCTGCCTCTCTGCTTAGAGCAGTGAGTGGTTTCACATCTGAAGTGAATAGAAGTACATTTTTCACTGGAATGAAATTTTGTTTCTCCACCACAACGTTTATAAACCTTGGATAATAAAACATCATTTTTCACAAACAGAATCAGAGAATACACGGTATTATTCTTTTTCCAAAAAAAAAGATAATAAGAAATGAAAGGATATGACATTTTATATTAATAATTTAGTTTAAGCTCATTGTTGAATCTTAAGTCTTTGATAAATTGCTCTTAGTTTAAATCAAAGGTAGCTCAGCTTTGCAGTTTAACATTCCAACCTAGAAAGGGAAATCCTCTTTTTTGGGTGCTGAATAGCCTAACTAAGATCTGTTAATCAGGATGACCAAAGAGTGTTACTCGCTGTTAAATATCTCTCAAGAGTAAATCACAACATTGTACCCTCGCTGATCTGTGGTCACAGCCTCTGCAGGAGTGCTGGTCACTGCATCGACAGCTAAGAAGTCCTCTCAGGACATGTGGATCTAAAAATCCAACCATCGCTAGGGAAGAGCCACTCACCTGACTGAGGTTAGTCTCCTGCACAAATAGAGATATTACCTTATTTACAAAATCCAGGAGAAAGAAGCACTCCATCTCCTTCTCCACTTCCATGTGATATCTGAAAGCATTTGCTGAGGGTTATCTGCTTTCAGTGTCCATGCATGCCAGAGGGCGTCTGTGTCCTTTGAGAGCGCCATAACCACTACGCAACCTGGAAAAGGAAATACAACATCTGCAAGCAGGGCTTGGCTTGAATGACATGTAAGAGTTGCTGGATTCCTTTTAGCTTTATAGTTCTCTGGCAGGAAAGTAACAATGATTATTTACCGCTCTCTGAGGGCTGCAGCTTTAACGTAGCTTTGTAATTTTAGAACAGCAAAAATGTGCTAATTTTCATGTCTATACAGCTTCATGAACTTTGTCATTAATACTGTGTAATCAAAGCCAAAATTCAAAACTCCTGAATGTAAATGACTGAACAATATCTTTCATGACCATGCTTCAGTGGGGTCACTTACCTAGAGAAGTAGTGGAGCTGCAATCATACAAGACTCAAAGAAAAAAAATAAATGCTGAGCTACAGAAGAGCAGAGATTATTTAAGTCCCTATCCTATACTGTGTAATGATGCCATAAATCATATTTTGACCAGATAGAATTAATTTTATGTTTTTTTCTAGTCCTCTTTTATATTTTATTTCCTATTCTTCTCAGATTTGATTTTTAAGGTCATTTTTTTCCTAAATGGAATAGCCTATGCTTGATATTGAAATGTGATCTGACAGTAATACAGCAGTGAAACTTTAAAGACAAATTATGAAGAATCACATTTTTTATTTTTTACAAAGGATTCATTAAAATTCACCACTACTAAGTGTCAAATGATACTAATCCACTGATGCCTCCCTTAAACTTTTTGGATTAAGGAGGTAGAAAGAGCAAAATGGGTTTATTACAACCTTTTTGAAGCAGAAGAGAAATCTATTATCATCTTCATCATTGCTTGCTACAGAGGCAGCAGTCCTTAATCCTATTTATTAGCTCTAAAATAGATCATAGAATCACAGAATCACAGAATGTCAGGGGTTGGAAGGGACCTTGAAATATCATCTAGTTCAACCCCCCTGCCAGAACAAGATCACCTAGAGTATCATCATGGAATGTAACTGCTAGGATGGGGAATATATATTAATATATTTATATAAAAATACATTTGTATGTTCATATATTTATATATTCACTTTT
>NW_009700694.1:119019-121757 GCF_000703405.1 Apaloderma vittatum | reverse complement strand
GGTACAAGCTGGAACACAGGAGGTTCCTCAAAAATATTGGGAAAAACATTTTCACTGTGAGGGTGACAGAGCACTGGCACAGGCTGCCCAGGGAGGTTGTGGAGTCTCCTTCTCTGGAGACATTCAAAACCTGCCTGGACGCGTTCCTGTGTGACCTACTGTAGGTGATCCTGCTCTGGCAGGGGGGCTGGACTAGATGATCTTTTGAGGTCCCTTCTAACCCTTAATATTCTGTGATTCTGTGATTCTGTGATTTATGTGGATGTCTGTTTGGCTCATGCTCATCAACTCAACCTGAAGGAGAAGTTGTGTATGAGAACTAACCCAGCTGATTTTTCTTCTTTTTCTAACTAAAATAGTGCTGTATGTGTAGCACAGCAGTGCCTGAAGCCCTGTACAGATTTGGTGCCCAGGTGGCTTGTAAATGGGTATGAGAACTTAGCGGCTGATCCAGAGGGAGGCAGCGTGGAACTTGGAGAACACTCCCAGAAGTCCGTCTCCTAAGACTAACCATCCTTGAATAAATATTGATTCTGCATGCTACAACCTGAAGTAGAGAAACATGGTTAAGTTCCTTAAATCAATTTTCTTTCTATACCTCTGTGAAAGATTTTGGAAGATGTGTAACTTTTTTTCTGTCATGGTTTTTCAAGCCTGCCTTCATATGTTTTAAAAGTATATATACAATTTCAGCTTCAGACCTACCATTTTTCAGCTGATAGGGTATTTTTGTGGATTTTAACAGGGCCAGAACTGATTTTATTTGAACGCTAGACTTGGTTATGCAGCATTTTCTGAAACAGCATGGCATGCAATGCTGGCCTGCTTTGTCCAGTTAGGTTTCTTGGGCTTGAATTTTCTTATATCTATTTAAAAGATGAAACCAAACATCATCTTTTATAATGCTCTCACAATAATTACAGTATGACAAGTTTCTGTTCAAAATCTAGAATCCTACGGCACAGTTAATAGGGCTTTCTGGGAAAATACTTACTACTGCTATAGCAGCTCTTTCACAGAGGTCATGGCGGGAAGCCAGAGGAGGTCAGTAGACAGCTAGGCAACCAGAAAAGAACAAGTTTGTCAGCATGTACAGCTGATTACCATGAGAATAATTTTCCATAAGCATAGCCTGCAGAGTGTTTGCTTCAGGGTGTGTGTGTGTGTGTGTGTGTGTTAATTTTTTACTAAACTTCCTAAAAGCTAAGCCATTTTTAACTGTCACAGAAAGTAATTTGTTCAAATCAGATGGAATAAGACCCAGTTTGATTTTTGTACTATATCAGTACTACCTACACATTGCAGTGGGCTGAGGTATTATATTTCAGTATACATAGGCAATATAGGATTATTCCCATGATGATACATTATGACACCTATTTTGAATAGGTATTTTGATTTCTACTAGCTACAGTGATCAATTCAGAACAAGAAAACATGAGAAATATTCTTAGTGGTGGAAGAAACAGCCTTTAGTTATGTTCTCCTGCTTGTGAATGTCATTGCACACATGTAACTATGAGAAATAAATTAACTTTCTTTTCTGGATTGCTCATGGTTATAACTGTAGCATAACTCTGTGGGAATATGGGTGGTCTTGTAAGTTTTATGATGCTCAGTAACCGAAAAGCTCTAACCAAGTATAACTGAATCATAGTTCCAATCTCCAAAGCAGGTTTAGGTACATTCAACTGCTGCATTGTTCTCTGGCTATCTCTGGGTGCATGGTCATTGCTGAAAGAGAGTATAACACAAGCTTTAGTCATATGGAGACTTCCTTCACACTGAAATAATCTGGTGTTATCTAGTTGCCTAAGGAATGGTATAAAGTAGATGGAATGAAATAAATCCGTGAACTCTAAACTTTCAGACAACAGAAGACAAAAATCAATTCACAATTACACTGAAAAAGGTTTTTGATGAAATAATAACCCACTCAGTTTTTAATATTGTTCTTGAATATACAGAATGTTTGACCAAGTCTCCATAACCACGTGTGGTTTATTTCAAATATGCAAGCCATAACCTGCAGCCTGATTGATTTTGCAATATGAGCTGTCTTTATTCATTATTTATTGTCTTTGAATATGAAGAGGATCAGAATATTAGACAGAAAGAGCACAGTGGCTTTGAGCATGAGTCACAGGAATGAGATGAAATTCAGCAGTAAGAAGCTCTGTGCTGAAATGTCTCTTGAGAACAACCAAGGGGGAGGCCTGACAATGGTTTGGAGCTTCCCCGGCGATGTGGCTTTGGAAAGGTGAACACTGGGGGAGCAATTCCCCCTAAAACCAGGGAGGTATTAGCGCCGTTGTGCAAGGCCTTAATGCACCGTAGCGGAAATAATGTGTATGAATCTCTCTGCCCATCTTCTAGACGATTAATTTAGACTGGAACAGATTCGGAAGAAAGACAGCATGTCTGGGAAAAGAGGAAAGAGGAGATTAGGTGTCACAGCAACAAAAAATGACAGAAGACCTGAGAAAAGATATAACTATTTAAATATGGTGTACTTCCTAATCATCGAATAGATACAATTTCCGTTGAATATATACAAATTCCAAGCAATCCACCATGACTGCATCCTGAGGGACTTTATGAGGAACACGTCAGAGAAGAAATTTTTTAAGGGAAAGGTCAGCATTGGTTCAGGAAGAATGTTTAGAAATTAATTATGGCTACATTTAGACAGAAATTTACCGATTCCTAATTGTGAGGATAATCTGTAACATGTCTAC
>NW_009700694.1:88144-118988 GCF_000703405.1 Apaloderma vittatum | reverse complement strand
GGAATAAGTGGGGATAAAAACAATGAACTGCTTTCAAGCAGGAGCTCAAGACATTTAACAATGTGCTTTTAACACAAAAGGAGAGGACTCAACAATTCAGAAAATCTCTTGAGTTTTTCTGTTCGTATTTGTCTTTTGGATCTCTTACCATCTAAAAAGTAGTAAAAAACCCCAGTCACTGCTATGCAAGGAATTCAGAATCTTCTGTCTTAAGTTGTGTAAAACTAATAAATGATTTGGGGTCTGCTGGAGAACAGTAGCTTCTAAACAAATCTGTCAAATCTTAATTTAAGTCTCTGTTTAGTCTGCAGCAGTGGAATTGCTCTGAATAGAAAATACATGATAAAATATGTCTAGCAGGTCTTGTCAAAAAGCTTTTTCATTCTATCTAGCACTTTCCAATAACAGGCAATCTCTACTGCATTTAATAAAAAGTAATAAAACTACTGAAGCCAGAACTGATTGCTGGTTATTTTAAAACAAACAAGAAAAAGTTTATAACTTCTCTCTACAGTGTACTGCTCACTCTCGTTATCTATACATCAGTGGTTAAATAAAGTCTGGGAGGAAGTTTCCATTCTGAGTCATAAGCAGCAGATTGACAACCTTTATAGAATTTTAAATGCAATTCTATTAAACAATACAGTTCTATAAATGCTGAAGGATAGATTTCTTTCACTGTGTGCGGGGGCACAAAGCTGCAGTATCTCGGAGAAGGGATTGTAGAGAATTTGAGTAGCTGTGCAAAAGCAGCAACCCTGGGAACTGGCAGGCTAGAACACCTCTATCATCTCAGCAGGAAGATGGGGTAGCTAATGGTACAGGGCCCACCAGGCAGCAGCCATTATCTAAATGGGGTTTGCCCAGAGAAATAAAGGAACAGCCATGTAAATAAAAAAGTGTAGGGTTTTCTTTCTATATCCCATTAGAGCTGGATATTGTTCTTGCAAGCATCATGTGAAATGAGTATAGCAATTAAATGCAAAGAGCTTTCACAATACTTCCTGGCTTATATTTTAAGCATACAAAATTTAGAAAAAAAATCTCCTTTAAGCTTACTTTGTGGATTCATCAGCATTTGCTCTAGTTCTCCTAGAACTATAAATTTGACTTCAAGTTCACTCTCATGCACTGCAGAATTTGACCACAAGTTTTACCCTTATAACCTCTGGCTAACCTGAAAGTGAAAAATATAAAGGTGCTAAAAATTACTTAAAAATGCAAACACCAGAAAAGTAAGATATACACAGGTGAAGTTAATTTTTGTAATGTTAAAAGAAACCAACTTGGCAAATGTAAAGGCTAGTCAACCCACTCAGGATGCTGAGCACACATACTGAGAAGAAAACTAGAGAGGTCTCAGATGACGTACTGATGCAGAGGGAGGATGCTGAAAAAAGGAGATGTGAAGACCTTGGACAGCTTTCTGGGACAGCAGAGAAGACAATACCAGCAGGCTGGGCACGCATGAGATTCCTGTTCTGATTGAATCCAAGCACTCACAAGTGCCAGCGCATGATCACATTTCTGTGAAGTTGCCCTTAGTCTCCGGGCTGGGCCCATGGTGAAATCTCTGCAAACAGACCCACCTTGGTGGTGGGCAATTCTCAGGGAGGTTCTCGAAACCTACACAGACACGTGAGCATAAACTCCACCACTCCCAGCATATTCCCTTGTGCCGGTCACACACACGATGCTGTGCAAGCCTTTCCTTGTCTTCACCCTTCTGCTTTCACAGCCTCTGTGTTGCTGAAGATATGGCCCTGGTATTAGCTTCCCAGGGAAGGGCATCCCAAGGTGATTGCGATACGTGTGGACACAAATCCTGTACAGCTCAGCACTGTGCTTATTGGAAGAGAGGAGTGCCAATAGAGGAATGGAGCAAAGCCCTGCTTCTGCTAGACAGTACTACTATCGACACTTTCTCTCTTATAGCAATAATTTTGTTCACCATCTCCACTTTTATGTGTTACTTCTTCTTTGTTAATTTAAACCAAACAGTTGCTTACTGTTAGTGGTCAGCTGGTCTAACATTCCCATTCTCCCTCAGAATCATAGTTACTAATGAAATTTCAGTTTTTGCTTTGCTGTACTTGTTTTTCTCTTGATGAGACTGTATAGCTAAAGTTATGCCAAAAGTTTTAGGAAGCAAACAAACAAAACCCAGTAAACAGTCTACACAAGTGAGCTGTGTTTCAACACATGCTTCTGAGCCAACAATCAGAGATTTAAAATATTTGGAAAGAAAGTCGTTCATTAACCAATGCAGTCCATAAAGTTAATCAGCCATAATATACATTCTAAAGATTAGCAATACTATGATACCAGGGTGTAACACCCCTCAGCAAAACAGACACTCTTCAAGTCTGTAACACATCAGTACTTGAATATATCACAATAGTCCACAATCTGGAAAGCAGCATGCTCGTTTAGAATTGGTTTCATTAAAATTGCCGTGTATTGCAGAGACGGCAGCATTTGTGCATATCTATATATGTACGTGCATATATTCATGTATTAGTACAGATGTAGTAGTACATATATCATCACTGATTTTCTTGTCCTCACTGCTGTTCCAACAGGGGTGCATCCTGGCCACCTAGCAAAGGAAAACCCTCACCAGAGAAAAATCATTTGCCTTCAACAGTCTTGAGGAGCATCGTTTGTCTTTGGCCTTATAAACACCTATTGTAATGGAAGTTTTGCACTTATAGCTAAGGCTATAAGTGAACTTTTAATGTGGTTGTACTGTCTGGATAAGGTTTTATAGGCCAGGGCCTGAGGACAGGTAGGACATCCAAGAAGGCAGAGCTTTTTCTTAAAGAGGATTGAATAGCTCTGCTTCCTCATACAGATTTTTGAAGTTGCTGGTCATCCAAGATAATTTGAATGCAAAATAATGTGGAAAAACCTCCTGCTCTCAAAGTACTGTTGTGTTTGCAGGTTTTGCAAGCAGCTGGCATGTAAATGTAAACACATAAACCTCCTCCTATGGTAAACATTACAATGAATCAGAGATCTGTAGTGGGTGCAAGTTGAGCTCAGTAGACGTATGAGAACTTAAATGCACTGTGAACCTTAGTGGTTCTCCAGTGTGTGATCTTATCTGCAGTGAGGTAAATGAGATTTTTATTAATGAAAGGAATGGCAAGAGTCCTGGACCCCCAAACAGCCAGAAATTACTGTTCAGCCCTTGTGTACTCTTTTTAAGTCATGGCCTGTTTTAAGATTTTAAATCCTAAAGTATTCTATCAAAACCCTTTTATATATATATATATTTGAAAATACTTATGCCCCTCTTGAGCTGAATGGAGGGCAGTGAAAGTATAGAGACCTGATAATAGATTTTGAGATTTTTAAAATATATGATTACTGAATGAAGGAATTCCAAAATAGTTGTGTCTTGTATTATTGTCCGAATATTAAATAAATATTCTTTGATTGGTGAATCTTGACAGTGATAAATCTGGATAAATCTTTTGATGTCTTCCATTTCATAACAATAAATTTATATCCAGTGTTTCTAATGCTCCCTTATTGTGCCCCATCACAAATGCTGAAAAAGAGAAACTACATTCAGATGTTGCCTATTCTAATACAGGTAGATCAAGGAAGTGCAGAGAATGTGACATTTAACATGGCAATCAGTATGACAAATGATGGTGACCAAGCTTTCTGCAATTATAAAACCACCTCAGGGTTCTTTCAGTTTCACCCCAAATTTTGTTCAAAATGCTGGGGCAAAGTTGAAAGTTGAGATGATTTTCCACTGAAACACGATGCTTGTCTTTAGTCTGTGATGATGGGTTACAAATGGCAGGAGAAGAGATTTGAGGAGAAATTCCAGCTGCGTTGTGCTGTCTAGCCTGGAATGCTGCAGGAAAAGCTTCTATTCTTAGTGACATTTCCAACCCAAGAAATACAGCAGGAGACGAAAAAGTGGGTGGAGTGGCTAGCATTTAAATGAGCCAGACTGCTGCTAACATCAAAAGAAATTCAGTCCAAGAACTGGCCAAAGGGTCAACCAGATTCTTGCCTTGCCTAAAGCAGTATTTCCATAACGATTTTGGTCTGTGCAGATACTTACTGCAAGTGTGGCGTGAGGGAGTGTAGGCAAACTCTTGAATTTGCCAAGGGCCTTATGTTGGGCTAGGGATTGTCTTCTTTCCTTAAACATTGTACATTTAACTTCTAGATAGCACCTTACCAAATTATGTCTATACTGTGTTTCTGTAACTTCTCAATTTTCTAATAAATGTTCTTGGTTTATTGCACAAGGTTCCGATGGCTTTCCTCATCGAATTGGGCTGGTTTGCTATATGCACTTTTGATCTCTGTTTAATCTCTACAAATTCATAGGTAGCTAATTACTGGTTTGCTATGTAAAATTTTAGGGGAAGCACTTTCTTATGATTTGCCTTTACATATATTTATATATATAGGTATATAATTTTGTATTGTTTTTCTTCTTCATGATTAAATGCTGCCATTATTTTACAACGTGCATCCATGTGATGTCCTGGAATATCCCTTCTTAAGAGAAGAGGAAATCATAGGAAGGAAACCTCAGATAGGATATATCCCATCTGGAATCCCTGTAGGTATTTCCTGAGTCAGCGGTTCCAAAACTGAGACCTTCATCTCCTTGAGGATAAGATGCAGCATAAATCCCAGATGAATAACCTCTTAGCATCCTAACCTTCAAGAACTGGAAACTGAGAGCCGCGTCCAGAAACATGTGAGTGCCAGGTGAGTCCAGGGCAATGAAGATAGAAGCACTTGGATGTTGTCTGTTTTCCCACATGAGCTTTGGGCAGCAGAAGGCTCGAACCACTGCCCTGTGTCACGCTGGGAGTATGAGCAAGACCTTTGTCACTTCTTCATCTCACCAGAGAGGATTTCAACACCTTGCAGGTGTAGGGGAACCGCTGGGCATCAAAACCATCCAGCCTTCCCTTTTTGTCCCCATGGTTCTGGGAGTGGCTGGTCTTGCAAGAGAGTCAAGGGAAGGAGCTGTACCCAGGTGTTGTGAAATTCATCCTTCTGCTCAGCAGCAGGGAAACAGCCTCTGGTCTTCACTTACAGCGGTTAATGCCAATGCTGGACCATATTCTTTGCATGAGTGTCTGATTCTGGAAGGAATCTTGTGCTAGGTTTGCTTTACAGCTCAGCTCATATTCTGACGCTTTGATTTTGGAACATAGCTGCAATTAACAAGAAATATCTTCGGGTTAACTTGCATTTCAGTGATTAAAAAGAGCAGTTATTGTTACTTCGCACATTAACTTTTGTGAATGCCACTTTATATGTACATATACCACAGACAAAAAGAACAGAAAACACCTCTAAATGTAAAGCTAACAGTGCTATAATATATAGTTCCTCTCACAGGTTCACCACAAAGCTTCATGCCAACCTCTTGGCGCAGCATGTGCAGCCCTATATTAAGTCATTTTAATGGCTCTTAATTCAGTTTTGATCTTTAGAGCTTATTCTTGAAATCCATATTTAAGACAATCTGTATTAAGTCATTTGGAGTGCTGAATTAAATATCATCCACAGAGCTCAACAAATCGTGATAATGTCCTTTATGTGAGGCACGAGGGGTGGCATTCATTTGACCGCGTGCAGATTGCTCCTGGAGTGATCTGCATCTATGTTAATCACATAGTTTTCCCTTTCTAACCAAAGAACCAAAATAAGTACTTTAAGGGTATGAGTCAACTGATCTATTTCAGATATCTCCCATATGATGAGATGCACTGCACCTTAAAAGCAATTACGACTCTTTCGTGACTTCAGAACGAGTTTTGATGACCAGTTCAGGTATAGAAATTTGTACTGGTGATATCTAAAGAGAGATGAATCCCACTGAGATGACTGACAGTAATTATGAGCATGCCTTTAAATAAATGAGTTCAAGCACCACACGTTTTACTCTTAGCCCTACAGCTGTTTGCATATTAAGCAAGCCAGTAACAGTCTATCATTGCCAGTATTTTTGGTCCTCTCTTTTTTGTCGCTACAGTAGGTAACTGACAAGTCTGACTAATTCTTCAAAAATTTAAGAAATGGAGATATTAAAAAAAAAAGACTGAGAAAAATGAGTCTGCAGATTGATAATTCTCAGATTGAAGGAAGAGGTCTCAGTTTTTAAGCAAACTGAAATTGTCTATATGTGAATTTGAACAATTTTGAGTCACTTCTGGAAGTGAGACATTGCCACGGCAAATGTAGCCATTATTTTCTTGGTAGAAATATTTTAGCTTGGGTTTTGGTTGGTTTTTTTTTAAATTTTCTGGGACTGACCTCAAAGAAGTTTTTTTCAAAAATCATTTGCAGACATTAGCTGATGCTTCAGAAATCTGTGTAGCATGGTAAGTTATCAAAACATTGTGCACTTTTTGCATAATAGAGCATGGCCACGCTCTAAAGTGTTTTGATTATTTTTAGACTCAAAAAGCTACTCTGCAGAATTGTAAGAGCCAGAAAGGAGGAGGGGGGAAGAGGGATGGTAGAGCAAGAAATGAAAGAAAAGTGAAAAGCAACTACATTTACTAACGAAAAAACACTTTCATTTTCACCCACGAGATGGTGCCACCTCCTCAATTTAAAGTCCTTTTTTTCCTTTGAAAACAACATAAAAATGACACTTGGGAAATTAATCCCTATGAAAAGGGTGATGGAGCACTGAAGTCCTACTAATGCCTTTAAAATAGTGTTTAAATGGGATTTGAATGACATATGGTCCTTGTGCTGGCCCTCTTCACAAGGGTGAGATACATCATGCATGAATTCAGGGACATAATTGCTAATCTGCAGGACAGAAATGACTTGTTAGGACATATCGTCATGGCTAGCTCTTCAGAGTCACAGCGCTCAGCCTGACTGTACTGTATAAACAATTATTTAGCAAATTTCAAAGCGTTGTGTCTAAGGAAATGTACTGAAGATGGGTGGCCTGAGCAGATATATCTGAAATTTGGTTAGAGTGAGGTTGGTGGTGTGTGGCTGAGAATATATCTGAGAGAGAGCCTTCATTGCCTGGAATGATTAATTGAGTGGAAAGTTACCAGCTTTCTTTTAGGTTGCTGCTGGATTTATGAAGTTGGCAATACAGAGAAGAAGACAAAACTGTGCTACATTTTATACATTTAAACTCCAGAACATTTAGAATATCGTTTTTATAGTCACTTCAGAAGAAGACCTTTTGTGATGGTAACTGCTGCTTACTACTATTGGGACCTTGCTAAGGGCAGCCAGAGAAGTGCCGGGGAGCAAAACAGCATGGGGGGGCTCCCTGCTTATCTCTGGGGCAAACCTGACCGTGTACATTGTTGCCAGTCCAACACATGATGAGAATATGTTTTAATTTGCTAAGAACAGAGGCATGATTTTGTGTTTTGCCATGGAAATTCCAACCTGTATGTAAGGTGGAAAAATCAACCTTCTATTCAAATGAATTGTGTGCCTGATACCTACGGAAAGGCAAAACACATAGGATCCTACATCTCTCAGGCAGTCTTGTGAGTCTTATCTGAGAATATAACCCCAAACTGTTTTATTCACATGGTTAGGAACAGGGTGAATGACTGAAATGGTTTCAAGTGTTTTTATTGCTCAATGACCTCTTCTGAAACACAGAAACCCTCATATAAGTAGCTGGGTGACAAAGCATGAATTCACCTCCCAACCCTGAAGTAAGTCATTGTCTCAGGATTATTCCCCACTCACATCCAGCTTCTGCCTGGCCCAGGTGATACCAGATCACCCCTGTTGTAATCCCTTATTCTTGAGGGAACGGGTTATTCACCACTGAAGCACATTACTGTCCCAATGGGTGTCAAAAGGGTTCATCTACTTCAAATTGTGTAAGTATGGGATTTTGCATGACTCAGGGAAGCCTGACGGCTCCATACCTAGTTTGATTAGGCAAGCTGCAAGCCTAAAGCTGTGCCCCAGCCGAGGTCAGGCAGGGTGTTTCTCTGATGCCTAAGTAATCCGGTTCCTTATGGGAGTGCCCTATATGCAAATGCAGCCTGTGCTTGAAAAATGAAAATTAGCTTAAAGATGAGACACGAAAATGACTGTACTACTTCCTTAATTTGCCCAAAGATATGGATTTGGGGTTTTGTTGGTTCTTACTAGTTATGCAAGAAGCAAAATTACATTTTGTTTATATTAAAATGGCAAAAAAAAGAGAAATATGAAGAAGGGAGAAAGAAAACAAAAAGATTCAAAATTAAAGCTAAGATTTGGATTGATAGAAGTGGATATAATTTGGATTAAATCTCATTCGAAACCTCAGTACGCCACATTTCTAAATAGTCTCACTTTATAATATCATAGTTTTATATTATACTATTTTTTAGAGGAAAAAACTTAATTTGGCAGTCTTTAAAATCATAATTAACTCCTCCTGTGGGAAAAAAAAAAGAAGTTTATTTCAGACTTCAGTGGCTTTTATGTTTCACAGTTAAAACTGAATCATATTTCCTTGTAAAGCAAAACAAAGCCCTCTGGTAGGAAGAGGAAGGAGGAAGGAATAGCAAAGGCAGGAAAATACAGCTTCTGTATCTGGGTAGTTTTTACAGCTCATGACCCAAACTGTATTCGTAGGGCCAGGAAAAACTTTTGCCTTTTGCTCTGATTTTCCTCTCTACAATTGATGGAAACGTTTTTTTTTGTTTTTTTTTTTCGTTTTTTTTCTCTCCCTCCCAGAACTAGATCCAATTCCTTGGGACTGGGTTTTAGCTTGCTGTGCCAAGCTCAATGTAACCACGTTAAATCGATCTGTCTGGCTAAGATGCAGACAGAAAGCAAAAAGGATTGAGAAAAACGTAACGCAAAGAAGGAAAAGCTGGAAAGGAATTTTTTTCACAGTAAAGATGGTTATTAGCAAGGGCTTGTGCCAGAGGTGTGACATGGCTCTCTCCCCACGATTGATTGCTGATTCCTTGGTGCTGGGGCTGCTGAGCATCACCACCCTGCAGATGCAGCTGCCCCAGGGTGCTACAAACCTCGCCCGTTTGCGTTCTGCTCTACCGTGGTGTAACGAAGGTGCGCGATGCCGATGCAGTCTGGGTGCTCGTTCGTGGGTCCCCCACCCCTGCTGCATCTTCAGCACTTTTTAGAGTTTTTCCTCTTTCACTTCTCCCATGCAAAGAGCTTTTAAAAAGCCAAAGGGTGTGACCAAAGTGATCACTTCTGCAAATGTCTATATTTATCCTATTTCTGCTAGCTGACAAACAAAATTTGGACAGCATTTCATGACCTTGAGTTTTCAACAAAGAGAAGGGCTAAATAATTTCAGAAAAACAAATCTCTTGGATTTATTGATAGCTTAATGTTACACTCTTATCCAAGTTCTGACTTACAGCACAGACTTTAGAAAATGAGACTGAAGTGTGTACATTTTGTGAGCAGTGTGCTTTCGATTGTGATCTCTGTATATACATACTTATATTTATACAGATAAGCAAAGACTTATTTTCCACAAAATGTTTTTTCTTGAATGCTGTCTATTTTTTTAACATCCAAAAGTACTTACTGCAGAAGTGAAAATTTTTTAATACAGGAGAATAATCTGACCTCATGAGTTTTCTGTGATCCTGCTTGTTTTCATACTGTGTTAAAAAACCCACAAAAATTGTACAGTTATGATTTAGCCACAGGCCCCAGCTTCTGCTTTCTGGCTATGCAATAGAAACAGAAGAAAGTTGCCTTGCAGAAGTATGTGGGAAGTCATGACTGTTCTTTAGCTTCCTCTTTAGTCAACATAAATTGACATTTTTTTCTCCTTATTCATTTATCTCCTGCTGTTGCTTGAAAGTACTGTCAGCCTTACAGGCTGTGAGTCAGCCACCCCTCTGCATGAAGCTGAACAATAAATTCCATTTCTTCCTCCTTGCAGTTTAAATATAACTTCATTCCTCTGTTCAACCAGGAACAAAGTCTGTTACTTATTCTCTCCCTATGTGATGAGATTACCAGATCTCTTTGGTGTGACAACGAACATCCATCTATATTCAGAAAAAAAGAGAATGCACAACATATTTTTTTCTAAAGGAGTGCCAAAATAATGGCAATATCATAGAAAAAAATAATTAGGAAAAGGTCTTTGAGTAATATATTTCTTCAGACAGCAGTGTCTCAGACATGGTAACTCTTATCTTCAGGGAAACACGTTCAGCAAGTCAGCCCAACTTTTCTGTTTGATAGATGTACCAGGAGGTGGGGGGAGCACAGATCTGATTTTGTGAGAGTTGTTAATAAAGCATTTGTCTCTCCAAAACTACGTTTGAAGTGTGATAAGCTTATAAATGTTTGCAGGCTTTGAGCTTTAAAGACATTTTCCATCTTTGCATTGTAAACACAACCATGGCCGGAGTAGGATCTCATCTGTCTGGATGCAAAGGCTTTAGTTGCTGAGTCTATTCTCAGGAGCTCTTTGCAAGAATACCTAAAAACTAAGATTTGCCAAACCACTGGATACATCCGGAGAATGTTACTGAAGGCCACACTTTTTGCATTTACTCTAACAGAATTAAGTATTTGTGGAAATGCAGAGGTGTTCCTGTAAGAGGTTCTGTCTGAAGTGAAAACATAAGGAAAATTAAGGGAATTTATCTTTAATTTCTTATATTTTGTGTTAAGCTAAGAGGGAACATTAGCATTTCCTTGGTCAGAACCTCTAACTTTACTGCTAAAATTCATACTGACATTCTTAAAATGTCAGTATTTATGTCTAGTATATGTGATTAAATGTGTTCAGAAATGCAAGAGATATACTCCTTTAACCCTCTAACTCTTGAAGGGATAGATTTATAAAATTATGTAAGAGTTTAAAGTGCAGGTAACAATCTAATAATTTCAAAAGCAACAAACCTGGTTCAGTGTTATCAGTCTTACACTATAGCAAGATATACAAGATAGCAAGGTGCTATAGCAAGATATATATCTATATCTACCTATATCTATCTATATTATTATTATATAATGATATATAAATATATTACACTATAGCAAGATATACAAGATAGCAAGGTGCCTAACTGCACTGAAATCACCAATAAACAGGAATTGAGTATTTGAATTATTTTACAGATGTGAACAATTAGGCCTACAAGGCCAAATCAGTTCAACTGTGTTTAACAATGTCACTAAGTGCTTGTTTGCATCTTTAGGCCATGACGTGACTTGGAAATCTGACCACAGAGGCACGAGCCCCCTTGCTTCACTTTAACTTTAAATAAAAATAGATCATTACGAGAGTAATTTTGTTCCAGGTACATGTATGAGGTTGAAATGAAGCCCATAGCCCACAGGTCTAATCAACTTGACAACATGTATTTTAAAAATCAATATTGAAATTCAGTCTAGTACTGGATTATTCCCACACTCCCCCTCAGCGTTTTTTTCCCTAGATATGGAGCATAAGGATTTATTCTGTAGGCTGTGCTGATTTTTTTTTCTAAAATTCCTAAAAGTAATTTTCTTATTAAATGTATATTCTTCATAGAATTGCTATAGGAGTCCATTTTTTTTTATAAGATGTGAGGTTTTTAGAAGCATTTATTGTTCAGAATGCATTTGTGACGGTAGAACCTCAATTTTAGTATATAACAGGTCTCCACATTTTTCTTATTTTTTTTAAACACTAATATTAATAACTACTTGGTACTTAATTAGGAAACATAAATTCTAGTTATTTTGTCAGTTATATGGAAAAAAACCCCACCCGACTAGTTCTGTATTTGAGAACAGACTACATTTTATTCCAGTGGCACCCTGTACTCCTATTGTGTTTTCCTGAGGCATTTCTCTCTTGATGCATAGGAAGCTGGATTATATTTATCAGGAGCGAAGCTTTGAAATAAAAATATCATTACTTTTAGATGGGTAATGAGAGACTGGGAACAGCTGAGCTTCCTTTCCAGCTCTAAACAAATATTGCTCTACACAAAGTACATTTTTTTTTTTTCAAAATCCTTCCACTGGAGAACTTGGTTTCATTTGTAATTAAAATAAAATCAAAACACAAGTCTCTGAATTATTATAACAATCTCTCCCTACAGTTCCCTCTCTTCTGGTGCAAGTCCACAGAACATTTTCTGCATGGCTGAGGATGAAAAGGAGCATAACTGGGAAGGCTCCTGATGTAGATGGCCATCACCTGAGTTCAGGGAGACATAGCAAGGCTGCTTCAGCCTTTTGGATTTAGCAGAAGCGTTGTACAGCACAGGGGGAGGTTGGCAGGAGCTAGACTGCAAATCCTGGTGTCATTCTCCTCCTCTCTGTCAGAATTATATATATATACACATGCACAGGCATCCCTTTGTCAGATGGCAGGAATCAATAGCTGCTGACTCACAGCAATTGTTGCACCTTCCTCGTGATTTCCATTTCTCAAATATCAAATGTAACTGAAATATCAAGTAAAAATAACAACAGCAACGAGACACCCTGAGGTGCTAGTGCCCACACAAGTCCAAGTGGGAAGAAGGGCGAAAACCCAAAACCTTTGGTGGGTTGAAGTATTACACTGACTTCTGTTAAGTAGTGTTAAGTATTATTAAGTAGTATCGTAAAACTGAAACCACTTGTTCTCAAATCTGCTTCTTCCATTCTGGGTTGTTTGGGGCTGTTTCTGACCACACGTTTCCTGCTCTTCCTGGCTTTTTTTCCCCAGTAGTTGGAGGGATTTCTCTTGCTCTGGCAGCTCGGAGCACTGCCTGAATGACTCATGATGCCTTGAAGAAGTAAGTTATTGAGTTGTCTTCGTTTCTAGTTTATCCTGCAGGATTCACTTTTCTGTGTGGTTCTGAGTAAAACCCTGAAGTGAATGGTATCTTGGTAGGTGCCAGTCATTTATTTCAAATCTATTGTTCTCCCCCACTTTAGTCCAGGAAATGCAATACTTTCTACTGATTTATCTGAGTTGTTTCCACCCTAACACTCTCTATTTAAGTGCATTCAGATCTAATTTTTGACCACACTAAACATTTTACCTACCTATGTGTGTAAACCAAATACATAGCACAGCATTTATATATTTTATGCTTACATACTGATATTTTTAGTAACAATTAGTTGGAAAGTTACTCTTCGCACGGTATTTTTGAACGAATAGAATAAAGACAGTAATGGAAATCAATTCCTCGTGAATTATATCGCAGTTTGCTTCCTCTTGTTCCACCCGAGCACAAGATAAGAAAAAACAAAATATTTTAGTGACTTGAAATGAGACTCAGAGCAAGAATGAAAGTAAAGGAGGGATATTGCTTCAGGGCTGGCAAAGCTGAGCTGTGCAGAGCCGTGGCTGCAAGGGGATGTTAATCCTTACATGCAGGGTAAGAGTGTAGTAAGGGGGAGGTGGGCAGCACCTGTGTGAGCAGCCACTGTCCAAGGGAAAGATGAAGCTAGAAACACATGAAGAGGCATTTCACACAAGCATCAGGCTGGTCTCCACTCCCAAGCCTACAGGCTTTACAGTGGCTTAAAAAGAAAGACCAAATACGATCTCATCTCTAATCACTGGTGGAAACAACCTGCTGAGTAAAAGGCAAGAATAAAAGGGAGTCATGCTGCAAGCTGGAGAACCAGTTCAGGAGAGATCTTCTGTACATGACTCAGCCTTGGGAAATCTTAGTTTGGAGCTCACTCAAGGCTGAGGCACAGGCCCATAGGAAACTTGCCTTTATTATTTCCAGGGCTCAGGGAGATACTTCTTTCCTATTTAATTCAAATAGCTGTGCAGATTCAGAGACAAATGTGGCAACAACAACAGCAAAAATGTCTGTAGTTGTTCCAATAATTCTCTGTACTTGTTTCCTGTATTTATTTCAGATTTAGTACTTAAATGACAATAGTCGTGCATGACTAGATGAGGAAACTCAGGATTTCCTTCTTTTACACTTTGCCGTTCCCACATGGGAACGTTGATGTTTCTGACCTCCTCATCTGCACTGTTATCATACACAAATGCCCTTGAGCATTGTACTTCTGTATGTGTGGACTCCTATCCATATTTATACATCTGATGGAGTGTTGACTTGTCATCGAGGTGAGATGTATCTGTGTAAGCTGTTGCCATGCTGACAGCCTGTTCTAATGCTTGACAATCTTTTGAGAAGAAATTTCTCTTAATAGCCAATCTAAACCTCTCTTGGTGCAACCTGAAGCTATTTCCTCTTGTCCTATTGCATGTTACTTGGTAGAAGAGACTGACCCACACCTCACGACAACCTCCTTTCAGGTAGTTGTAGGAGTGATAAGGTCATTTGGCTGTGTCGAACCTCATACAATTGGCCCATTGATCCAGCCTGTCCAGCTCCCTCTGTAGAGCCTTCCTCCCCTCAAGCAGGTCAACATTCCTGCCTAACTTGGTGTCTTCTGCAAACTTCCTGAGGGTGCTCTTGATCCCCTTATCCAGATCATTGATAAAGATGTTAACCAGAACTGCCCCCAACACTGACCCCTGGGGAACATGGCTTGTGACTGGCCACCAACTGGATTTAACTTCATTCACCACCATTTGTTGCGCACGGCCATCCAACCAGTTCTTTAAAACAGCTCTTCCAGAATTATTCTGTTTTCTTGGTTTTGCCAGCACCTTTGCTTCTCCCTGCACCACAGTGCCTGAGCTGTCCCCGCTTTTAATGCCTATTGCTGCTGAGTCCAGAGAGTGTAACTCTCAAAACACAACTTAATTCTTCCCAAACTCCCATTTGGTCACTCCCTTGTCAAGCCACAAAAGTAGGTGATACTACAAAATTATTATAGTAAGAACCGGGCTGCTTACAAGTAGTATAGCTAACTTTTAAATTAATTTATTTACTGATTTGGCAATGACATTATGAGTGTTTAGGTAAAATTCTGCCCTTATCTTCAGATGCCCTCAGTTTCTCATTAGTTAAATGCCCACTCATTAGGAAGAGCACATTCCCGGGACAAACACATCAGCTGTTGTAAATTGTTCCGCCAAAGTTTTCTGCTGTTCACTGATTTTCTAGAGGTAAGTGCCATGCTATTTACTCAACTAATAATCAGTAAAGATGGAGTTTTCACTTCTGCTTGTAGTCTACCAGTTAGGAGGTCTTTCTGTGTTATTTTCTATAGCCTATCAATTCTGGACTATATTTTATTCAGGTTTATTTCTATCATACAGCTCTTTGGTGCTTTACACTCCAATATGTAACAGCAATTTTAAATTAGAAAACATGTATTGAAAAGCTATCTGTGAATGAAATTCACATTTGAGAAACAAGAGTAATGTTCTGACCTTAAAGGCATTTCAGAATTTGATTAATAAATTTAGTACTTAAACGCACTGGGCTGTGCATGTGACACTGCACACCTAGAAAGCAGCAATTATATGTTGATTTCTTATTCAATCCCATATGAAAAATTAAAAATATATTTCTTTACTGGAAGCAAAACATTCAGGGTAATTGTTTCAAGATAACTCACAGTAAGGCAGTCCATTACCTACAAAGAGTGTATTTTAAAATAATCTCAAAAGGAGCCCAAAAGAGGATGCAGTCAGTTGTTTGACAATGAGTTCTGTTTATTAATGATTTGTGCTAATATATTGTGCTGGGTATTTGTAGAGCTAGAAATGTTTTTAATTCGTTTGTTTGAGACAATGTAAACACCAGACAAGCTGTGTATTGGCGTGCAGATAAAGTCTCAAGTTAATTTCACCTCAAATGCTTTATGCGTATTTCCCAAATTGTCCTGACCTTCTGTTTAACAAAGTGTAATATTTCCTTTTGTGTTATCCAAAGAATAGGAATTATTTACTACAAGCAGAGATTTACAGTCAAAATACACAACTTTTTTTAAGCATTTACCGACATATTAGGGCTTTTTCAGCTGACTAAAGGACATATTTTTCCTCTCACAAGATTATAAATGCTTAATAACTCCATTAATTCAACTGGAATATTTCCAGATTTACACCCCTCAATTAATTTCAATTGAATTTTCTTGACTTACACCATCTGAAAGGAGAATTTATCTCTGAGAGAGCTAAAGTTAATTTAGCTTACAGCATTTTCTCAGGAAGGCCTGATTGTAGTAATTCTCTGTGTTATCAATTTGACTTACTTTTCTCTTTTATAAGTGTCTCTAATAACAATAAACGTTTCAGAAAATGAATGTGTGAATTAAGTAGATGGTGTGAAAGAAGCTAAACTATTTTAAATGCTTTGCATCAATGTAAACTCATGTATTATTTATTTAACAGTATTACTCATTCATACATTCTTATAAGCTATTAAAATTACATGCCGGAAGGTAAGATGTATTCTGTTAATGCCAATTAATGATCATGATCTTCAGTTAGAACAATTTAGTAATAAATTAAAAGGAAAATCTATAAAACAGTTAGAAGTTCTTTTTGGAATACTGTTGATAGGCACTTATTTTCAACCATCAAGGGCCAGAGCCAGAAGGACAGTGTACTGAACACTGCTGAGGTGATTAGTCTTAATTATTCAGGGAATTAAGGCTTTAACAGCTCTGACAATCAATACAGCTCCTTGAGAAGGCAAAAAATTTACAATTTATTTTTTCCACTTTATTCTTTGCACATTGGGAAGAAATAAATGTTAAAATTGTATAAAAAACATCATACTTCTAATACAAACTTTACAACTTCAAATATTAAGAATATTACTTTCTAAAATATATTTGTGCCCAGTTTATAATGCAATAGAAGCAGATGAAACGAAATTGAAAATAAGAATACATCAAGCTTTTTCAAATAAAAATTAGATCGGTGCTTCATATATTAGATGCACTCTGAATTCATGTATTAGATATGCAAGATGGTATAATACTCCAGATTTTATGTAGTTTCGTCCACTAAAATAATAGTTCTTTCACTCAGTCCTTCAGCTGTTGAAAAATTGTGTGTGGCACATATATCTTTAATCTCCATCTCTTGCACACAAAAATTTAAACCAGATTATGTTAACTTTTTCTGGTATTCAAAGTGTCATCTATAATTTGCAGTGATTTAAAATGACAGGACAGCCTTTTAACTGAAACAGTTCTGGGAACCATGACGTGTATCTTAATTTTCCCTCTGTCATTGATTTGCTACTAAAACATTGAAAAGGTTCAATATCCCAGCAGGGAAAGTTTTCCTCTACAGTGGGAGCTTAAGAATTAACATTTGAAGAACAGTTTCAGCAGTGGGACAAGGAGGGAGAAGAGCCAGGAGGGAAGGACATTGCTGGGCCTTGGCAGTCTCCACTGCTTGTGCGTCAGCACGAAGCAAGGGCGAGCTGACCCCAACACACCTGCTTGGGACTGAGCAGGCTGGACCCAGCCTTTAACAGCCAGATCTAAACCAAAAAGAGGATGCAGGCTCCAAAAATGGGACGTGAAGGCATCTGAGACAATTTACAGAGCTGTTGCAGCACCAAAGCGTTGGGTCAGTAGGTGTTCAGCGTGCCTAAACCACACACTTGGAAAGGGAAAGGTTGAACATCTTACCAGTGGGGTTTTGTTTTTGTTTTTTGGGTCTATGAGATCTGGAAGTGAGCAGATCCCAAGTCTTAAATATATGGACTAAAGAGCACTTTTGATCCAAAGCCAAGCAGCATGAACACAGCTGGCTGCAGGCTGAGCTGGGGATCTGATGCCGATACTGAGGAGCTGAGATAGCCCAATGTCCTGCCCTTCACTAACTCATGATGTCATTTCTTGCTTTTCAACACAAATAAAACCTCTGCCATTCTGGAAACAAAAAGCCAAACTGGAAATGAAAAGTTATGGGTTTTCTGGTTTTACTGAGGTTTATACTGGGATGAAAGTAGTTTAGGGAGTGATTTGTGCTTCTATGAGATCAGTCCTATGGCCAAGGGTGGGGTGAAATGCCATCATCATTTATCATGCTGAGTAGCCCTCAGCCTTCTTGGTACTAACGTGATCACTTGGCAAGAGAAACAGTGTGTGTAAAGATGTAAGAGTCTGGCCTCTAACGAATACCCGATAAAGGCATTGAAGGTAGAGTTGGGTAGACCAGGACACATGAGGTACTAAAGTGGTTATTTTTAACAGAAGAGAAGAATTCTGAACTCCATGGGAAGAATACATTTTCAATAACATTTTTTTCCCTTTCATTCCCATGCTTCCTTGCAGCCTTTCTCTCATTTTAAGGCATGACATGAGCTGCATGTAACAGAAATAATAAAGCTAAACAGGAAATGCCTAAGCAGATCTCTGGCCCAAATACGACTTACTGTAAAACTGTGATATGCACCCAAGAATGTTCTCTGGCATTTTCCATTTGCTTCACAGTTTACAAAAATTTCAGCAGTGATAGCATAGGCCTGAATCCGCATCTCCTTGCTCTTTGAGTATCTTTTCACATATTTTGCACAAAAATAAAGGGATGCTACTTTGCCCCTTGCAACTTGTTATCTCTGTTCACCTATTGGAAGTGAACTGTAATATGAATTGCAAAGGAAAATGTTATATATAAAGAGTGGCCAAAATTATATGGTTTTGATTTTTTTTACTCTTATTGTTCTGTAAGGAAAACTGCAAACAGAATCATAGAATCACAGAATCATAGAATTATGGAATATTAGAATGGTTTGAGTTGGAAGGGATCTTAAAAATCATCTAGTAACATCCCTCCCTGCCCTGGCCAGGGACATCTCCCACTAGACCAGGTTGCTCGAAGCCTCATCCAGCCTCGCCTTGAAGAGGGTTGGGGTTGTTGAGTCTAGAGAAAAGAAGGCTCCGAGGAGACCTTATTGTGGCCTTTCAGTGTCTTAAGGGGGCCTACAAGAAAGCTGGTGAGGGTTTTTTTAGGATGTCAGGTAGCGATAGGAGGGAATGAATTAAAGCTAGAGATGGATTGGTTCAGATTGGACGTTAGGAAGAAGTTCTTCACCATGAGGGTGGTGAGATACTGGCACAGGTCGCCCAGAGAGGGGGTGGAAGCCCCATCCCTGGAAGTTTTTAAGGTTCTGAGCAGCCTGATCTAGTGGTGGATGTCCCTGCTGATGGCAGGGGAGTTGGAACTGGATGATCATTAAGGTCCCTTCCAACCCTGACAAGTCTATGATTCTATTTTCAGGCAAGGGGCATCCACAACATCTCTGGGCAACCTTTTGCAGTGTGTCACCACCCTCATAGTAAAGAATTTCTTCCTGATATCTAAACTAAATCTACCCTCTTTCAGTTTAAGGCTATTAGCCCTCATTGTATCACTACACTCACTGATAAACGGTCCCTCCACTTCTTTTCTGTAGCCCTCTTTAAGTGCCGGAAGGCTGCTATAAGGTCTCCTCTTCTCCAGGCTGAACAGCCCTGTGCTCATATGGGAGGTGTTCCAGCCCCTTGATTATCTTCATGGCCCTTGTTTGAACTCACTAGAGTAGGTCCATGTACAGTGCTACTCTCAGCAGTTGCAAAACAGGAGACAATAGTGCACCTGAGAGGCTGAAGGAATGCTTGGTAAAGTGTTGTAAATCTAGTTTAGGCCACAAAGCATGACTCTCTTCTGTTGAGAAAAATAACCTTTCCTATATGATTTAACTGTACCTCTTTCCTATTCTGGATTTTAAATTATATTAGTCACATACTGGTTAAAGTAGGAATTCCAGATTACATGGTTTTTTCAATGTGTCTTTCTGAATTCAGAAATAATTTTGGAGTTCAGTGAAAGATGTGAGGCCTAACTCATACTTCACAGGAAAAACCATGTTTGTGAGTTCTTACCTTCCTACTTCACATGACATTGCCTACATTTCAATAGTCTTGAATCTAGAAGTGTAATTTTCCCTTCCCTCTCTGAACTGAAGGAGTGAGAAAAGCCCAACTTGGTTATAGGATATGAGCTTCCGGGTGTGACAATTGTGACTCAGTTTAGTTTTTAAGATCATCTTTATGATAGTTCAGAAAGATTGAAATGTCAGCTAAACCATCTTTTTTTTTAATCCTACTTGAAATTAGGTCTATGTTTACATATTCTCTCTGCTTCAACTTTGCTTAAAATCTCTTTCCCCTTATACTTTGCCATTGTAGTTCTGGAGTAATTTCACTGATTTTGTCAAAATAAGTGCAAAAATGACATAGATATCCTGTAAATTTCTCATCTGCAGTGTAAAGACTGATAATGAAATGAAGTCTCCAGAACATCAATTGTTAATTAAAGTGTACAGTGAAAGATTTTTATGTTTTATGAAATGCTTATTTGATTGGAGAATAATTGTTATCTTGTTGCCCTTTGACATTAGTAGTTAAAAACACTTAAAACGTCCCACCTCTGCAAGATAAATATGCATAGCAAATATGTCCATACAAATGAGCTGGTCATCCAGAAGAGATTATAAACCTTGGGCATCAAGAACAGTTAAACTCAGCAGAAGATGACAACACAAAATGGTATTATAGCTAAATATATGGATTATATTTCTTTGACAAATCAGCATATGGATGAGTATAAAAGCAGAGAGGCATTTGCTGGCTATTATGAAGTTGCGTTGGCTGGCTCTGTGACTAACATATGAATCATAATCAAAAGTACCAGCTGTAACATTATGTGTTACAGTGAAATGATCGTATGATAATCAGTAAAAACCAGCAAAGGAGTAGAACTGGCTGTCTGGAGAAAACCATTGGGCTATCTTGGAACACATGGTGTGCAGATAGGCTTCTTTAGAGTGAGAGTCTATATTTTTAGTAATTTTAGGCTGTTTATTTTGGAATCAACGTGTGCAATTATGATGTGTAGTTCAGCTGTAATCAACTATTTGGAAATGGAAATGTGGTGGAATTCTGATCAAAACACAGAGTTGAAATAAAGGTTGGGCTAAGTTAGCAGCATCTGCTTGGGAAAAACAAATTTTTTTGTTGTTTGTTTTTACAAAAAATTATGACAGGAATATGCAGAAGTGAACTCACTTTTTTCTATTCAAAAAATGGCAAATTCCACTACTTTTATTAAAGGATATATTGAAACCCAGCCATAAGCCGCTTCATCCTAAACTGCATAGCAAAAACTGATGCAAATGGAAAACTACATACTGTTTTGTACAGTAAGAGCATGATCCGAAGTTTTCTCTATATAATAAAAAATATCTCATCAACTTCAATGGATTTGTGGTCAGGGACCACTTCTTTCATCTATAAAGAATTCATTTTTGTTTTTAGAATATAGAGCAGAAACTCTGAGAGAGGACTTTGCTCTGAAAACACTGTAGAGCCTCAGACAGCTATGTGCATCTTTGGGAAGTTAAATTAACCATGATAAAATGTTACTGGATTGGAAAAATGGGAAAATTTGAATTAAGGTTGATAATGAGCTTCAAGGGGCAATCGTGAATGTCTGTGCTCATTAAAAACAGGGACTAAACCAGCCCAATTAGTGCCCATGCATGGGACTAAAAAGACCATAGTCTGAAGATACAGCAGTGGATATTGTAATAAAAGATGTTTTGTTCTTGTTAGAGGTTCTTTCATGCACTTGTGAAACAACAGATAATTTATTTTCCCCTTTTTCAGAAAGATAGACTTACCCATTTCTTTGAAAACATGTTCACTTCACTTCATATGGCTTTTTAAAGAGAAAATAAGGATCTGTAATTAAATTCCCATGTGCAAATAACATCAGAAGAATTAGTTGCAGATTAATGCAACTGGATTGGAGCTTTTTCAAAGGACACTTCTTTGGAATTGTCTCCCCTTCAAGGAATTGTGTATGTGGGAATGTCTCCTGTGTGTAACAGAAAGCAGCAGGAAAAGTGAGGTGCTTCATAAGGAGATGCTTTAGCTATCTAAATGGTGGGCATCCTATCTAGGCACTTATCACTTCCTTTTCTAGGTTAACAGAGATAGCTGGGTGACTAATTCCATATAGTTTTAAATAAGGAATTTACAGGAGCTTTGGGAGGTGTACAGTATTCACTGGAGGACCCTGAACGACTGTCCTTGGCCAGACCCCTAGCTTCTAAACACCTTGAACAGGATTAGACAGATTCCTGCTCTTTCTGAGAGGGATTCAGTTTACAGATGCAGACATCTGCATGTCTAGAGTTGAGCAAGTTGTCCAGGCTTCTTTACAAATTCAGTGAATATTTGTTCAATCCAGTCAAAACACCCTTGAGAATTATTCAATATGTCCCAAGACATTTGTATTTTGTCACTTTTGGTGTTTTGTCCTGAGCAGCCAGCTCTAGATAATCCTGCTTGAGCAGCAGGTTGGACCAAATGACTCCAGAAGTTCCTGCCAACCTCAACTATTCTGTGATTCTGTGATTTAAAGCCTTGTCAGGGACACTGACAAGAATTGTCCTGGAAATAAAAATATAACTTGAAATTATCCTGCATTATTATTTTCTAGCCTCTCTCTGTTATGATTTATTATCTGCAATGTTGTAATGCCTGAGGCTTTCAGAACTAGACAAGAAGTGTACTGCATTAGTCATTAATACCTGACAAAATGACCTAATTATATGTACATAATAACACCAGGCTGAACAATATCAGCGTTTGGATTGTGGGAATGGGCAGCTGGGATCTTTTCCCAGATCTTTTCTTATTCAGAAATTCACTAAAGGTCTTTTCTTTCTTTCCTTGTGCTCTTCCCGTTTCATCTGAGCTATCACTTCTCAAGAAAATCTTTGTTTATGTTATGGGCTTATTCTCATATACTGCAAAGAAACCCAGTCTAAATAATGAAAAAACCACTTACAAATGTGCAAGGACAGTTTGCCGCATCAAAGGAATGCAAAGTATTGTGACGCATTCATCAGCTTCTATAAAACAGGAAGGGAAAGGCATTTTTTATGGCTTGTTTGTTTGTTTACCCAGCTTATGATGTTACTTAGATGATCATGCAAGACTGCAGGGAAACAGAGAGAAATATACCAGTTACAAGCCTAGGATTCCTTTGAGCAGATCAGCTGAGTGAAAATCACCTGGAAAATAATCCTTTTCCAGCAGGTATACTTGTACATAGCACCAGCTCGATGGCCCATAGCAATGGCCCTTTTCACTCAGGGATGTTATCGTTAATAGGATCAAAATCATTGTGAGCAAATTTTCAAAAACTTGGGTGCTAAATCTAGATTTAGGTATGCAAAGCAAGCAGCCACGGAGTGCGTGAGGCAACAACAGGAGGATAAGACTCTAGCTTGCTAATGAAGTTTGCTTCTGGGGAGTCCTGTGTTGTGCCTTCTCGAAGTCCTGCTCTTCCCTCACTGCCCCCAGCCATCGCTTAAGGCAAATTGCCTCCCTCCACCTCCTGAGAAGGTGCTCTCGTACCAGACCACTGGTCAAGGTGACTCAATGGTTTTCTGGGACTGAAGATGAAAAAGACAAAACTGGGGACAGAGGAGACAAAGGTTGTTCTGTAGAAGATAAAAAGGCAAAGCAGAAACTTAGAGTGAAAGGCAAAAGACCAGGAGAGCATAGCAGATAGGAAAAGAAACATTAAACCCAGAGCATGGAAGAAGGACAGGACAAATGAGGAAGGAAGGACAGAATCACAGAATCACAGAATGTTAGGGGTTGGAAGGGACCTCTGAAGATCATCTAGTCCAATCTTCATCCCAGCATACCTAACCACTACACCATAGCCTCAAGTGCTAGATCTACTTTTTTTTTAAACACCTCCAGGGTTGGTGACTCCACTACCTCCCTGGGCAGCCTGTTCCAGTGCCTCACCACTCATTCAGACAAATGACAGGGGGAGAAATCCTGGATTATATCACTTATGAGAGGCAACAAATTGTCAAACGGTGCAAAATTTTTCTTTAATAAATCTGCTGGCAGATTTGAATAGGAGTACCTGCAGCCTTCCTGTAGATTTGGCATCCCCTTACGAATTAAAAGGTAATATCCAAGGAGTACTACAAAATCTAGTAGAGTAGTATATTAACTATTCTGCTTTGGAACGCAAGAAACCCAGGGATCTTGGCTGTGAGCTAATGGATGGATGGGTATGAAGAACTTTCCTCATCTAGGAAAGGAGTTAAGTACTTAACTGATGCTGACTGAGTGAGAAAATATCAGGGACAGGTGAAGATACGGTAATTGCAATAACAAACTTGGGTCTGACTTTACAGGCAAGGAAAGAAATCATGAAAAATGGGTGGAAAAATAGGGACGTTTCAAATTCACATGGCTAGCGCATGAATTGAACCTGCAATGCCGACAGTGATTGCTGTGATTTAACATGTCACTAAAATGGAGAAACTTGACACATGAATGATAGAAGACAACAACTGAGAAGATAAACCATGTCATAATATAAGATGCAGCAATGTTCATAAGAGTAAACAATTTCTGTGATCTCTGGATTCAGGCTGATATACCAGCTGGACCCTGCTGAGTGGTGTTTGTTCATCAGCACCATAACAGGTTCGGTGTTTCCCAGCAAAGAGACCTGAATGACAAACCCAGGACGAGCTGAGCTGTACATCTTGGGAAGGAGATAGGAGGAGGGGTGGTTTCTGGAGCAGCAGTCTGTGGGCAGTGGGTGAATAGCTGCACCATGGGGTGCAAAATGGAGGTGGGGGTGCCTGCGGTGTCTGCAGCCCTGCAGCTCAGGTGGCTCCCAGAGTACGAGGAGTCCTCAAGCCAGTTTGACTGTCAGGGGAAACAGCAGACCCTGAAAGGAAAAATTAATACTAATAACCTCCCACTTCTACAGGCTAAGTCCCGTTCACAAAGATACAGCATGCTTTTCCGCTTAGTTCAGATCCACTTAACATGATTTATTTTATTTAACATACTGATATTTAATTTACTTTCAGTGTAATAAGTAGCTTAAACCATTAAGTCATTAGTAGTATCTCTCTTCTAGCCTGCAGACTGATTATTACTCTTGCATCTGTTCATTTAGGAAAGGAAAATTAAATTCAGGGGTAGATAACAATACTCTTTTTTTTTTCTTTTTTTTCTTTTTTTCAGATATGCTGAAAATTGTGGTATTTTTGAGTTCTCTTGATTGTTCTGTGTGAGGTAAGAGTGTCTGTTTTTGTTTAAATTACCCTTCCTGTCATAACCATTAGCATATCCAGATAGCAAAGAAGGCCTTAGGCCCACTGTGATGACTTCAGTGCCAGGGAAGCTGATGGAGCAGATCACCCTGAGTTCCATTGTGCAGCACATGCAGGACAACCAGGTGACCAGGCCCAGTCAGCATGGGTTTGTGAAGGGCAGGTCCTGTTTAACAAACCTGATCTCCTTCTATGACAGAGTGACCTGTTTGCTGGATGAAGAAAAGGCTGTGGATGTTGTCTACCTTGACTTTAGAAAGACATTTGACACTGTTGCCCACAGCATTCTGCTAGAGAAACTGACTGCTCTTGGCTTGGATGGGCATACACTTTGCTGGGTAAAAAACTGATTGGATGGCCGAGTCCAAAGAGTTGAGGTCAATGGAGTTAAATCCAGTTGGCGGCCAGTCACTTGGGAGTGGTGAGCCTCAGTACTGGGCCCAGTCCTGTCAAAGGGTGAAAACAACTGAAACTGTTCTGTGTCTATGATTCTATGACATTCTAGGCAAGTCAGAATGACCGTAGCAGGACATGCTTGGAAGATGAAATTTCAGGTGAGAAGAACATTCTTTTCTATGCTGTTGTTTTAGGTCATTCTCCTATTAGTTCATTTTTTGCAGATAGCAGGGAGCAAATAAGTGTGAGGGAAAAGTATAAATCAACTGTGGGAGATGTCACGGTGAGAAGGAAAGCAAGAAATTCTGAGCATCAAAACATACTTCCAGACAGCGGAGTCTGTCAAAAAGTCTTTCAAGGCATTTGAACTTAGACTTAATTTTCACAAGATCATAGTTTTGCATTTTTTTCTGTTTGCATGGGGTATAAAGTTAAATAAGCAAATAAAACCATCCTATCTGCTTCCAGAGTGGCTGGAACTAACATATGTTCTCTCTTGTATGTTTCTCTAACATGTGTTCTCTCTTTTATGTTTTTAAGGACACATCATAATAATTTTCCAGGAAAAAAACAAAACAAAACACAACACAACGTACCATGGATGTTTGGGTCATACAGTTAGCCATGATGGTGTTGCTTACTATGGCTAATGCTCAGCTGCCAAAGCCAGCACGGGTGCCTCTGGTTCTGCACAAGCCTTTCATGGTTTTTTGGAATGCACCGACTGAGCAGTGCAGGCTGCGGTACAAGGTGGACCTGGATCTCAGTGTTTTCGACATTGCATCCAACACCAATGAGACTCTGAGTGGATCCAATGTGACAATCTTCTACCACACTCATTTGGGATACTACCCCTACTACTCAGAAAACGGAGATCCTGTCAATGGAGGGGTGCCCCAGAATGAAAGTCTTATCAAACACCTTAATAAAGCGAAGTCTGACATTGACTATTGCATACCCATGAAGAAATTTCAGGGCCTTGCAGTCATTGACTGGGAAAATTGGAGGCCCCAGTGGGATAGGAACTGGGGCAATAAAAGCATTTATAGAAATAAATCTCTTGAGATGGTTAGGAGGCGGCATCCTCAGTGGTCAGAAGACAAAATTAGGAAAGTGGCTAAAGAAGAATTCGAAAATGCTGGCAAGAGTTTTATGAACAACACTATCCTTCTGGCTGAGCATATGAGACCAAATGGTTTATGGGGTTACTATCTTTACCCAGACTGCTACAATTATGATTACAAAGAACACCCCCAAACATACACGGGGAAATGCCCAGCCATCGAGTCTTTCCGAAACGACCTCTTGCTTTGGCTGTGGAAGGAAAGCACTGCTCTCTATCCTTCGATATACCTGGATTATATACTGAAATCAAGTCCAAATGCACTAAAATTTGTTCACTATCGGGTTAAGGAGGCAATACGTGTTGCCTCAATTGCTAGAAAAGACTATGTGTTGCCTGTGTTTGTTTACTCTAGGCCATTTTATGCCTATACTTTTCATGTTTTAACACAGGTAAGCAGACATTTTCTTTGGAAATTTAGAAACAGCTTCTTAGTAAAAAATGCTTTCTAAAACTTTTCCTCGTATAAAAGCACTTATGCATTTGTTTTTCATATTTAAATATATCTCACATTAGCTTTCCCTCTAAAATGAAGTACTGTAGTGACAGCACAAAACTCTATGACTTTCAAGAGTTAATATTGCAGAGCTTTGGTCTCCTTCTGTAGGATAACATTGTATATTTTTAATGAAGGTAATTTAGAAAGAAAGTACAAAGAAATCATTTCCTTAAGGAAGCAATTCATTCTGCTATTTTAATTCTTTTAGGACAGCTTGTGAAATGAACTTGACAAATTTTTGGGAAGTTTAAAACTAATCAGTGTAATAGAAAGATAAACTTTCATGAGAAAGGAGCCTCGGGGCTTTTCTGTTTCTTTATTCGAATGTAAATTCGTTCAGTAGAGGAATAAACCAATTGAGTAAACTAGTCTGGCCTGGAGTTCCTAACTCCTGCATGATGAGCATTGGCCGTCTTGCTTTTCAGAGGTGCGACACGTTCAAATATCTTTATGATCCAATGTTTAGTGCTAACACTCTGGAGTCCTTTTAAGAAAGAAATCAAAGGTTTGAGTTATGCAATGATCAAGTGCAATAAATATATAGTGGTGACAACATTGATGGTAAAAATATATGCGTGCAAATCCCAGACTTTCTGGATATGTAGTGATAATTGTGTCTCTGACTTTGTTTATGTACATAATAGAGAAGCACAGATGCTTATTCATTTCTCTAGTACATGTCCCAAGTGCCGAAAGTTTTGCTTTGAGAGGGGAGAAAATACGAGTCAGGGAGCTCATGTGAACAACCCCTTGATGGCTAAGGGTGTCTGGGGTGCTCCCTCCCTTTGGTTTACAGGGAGTTGCATGAGAGCTCACTTTTGCTGCTGCCGGAGACAAGTTCTTGGCTCAAACCAGAGCAGCAAGAGAGAGAGATGGGGCAAGGGAAAAGGCAATGGCCAGTCCAACAAACCACCAGCTGCAAGTGGCTTCAGCCTGGAGCTGGAGATGTGTGGTAGAACCCTGGCAGCCTGAGAAATGTTTCAGGTGGCCCCCAGGAAGCATATGGTGCATAAAAGTCTGCCTCTTTTCTAACAACCAGGGACTCTTTAGAGTTGTTTTCTGTGTGATGTGGAAGCTGCAGGTCCTAGCTAACTCAGGAATCGTGGGCAAATAGGCAAGGCTGGGTCCCACTGAAGGCCATGAGCTACTGGGGTCAGTACAGGCAGAATTTCACCCAGAACCTTCACTGAAGAATCCAGGCTGTGAAATAAATGAACGTTCTTCAAATGCAGACTGTAATGATACAATTTTATAATAGAAGTTATTCTCTTAATCAATATAAAAATACTACAAATGTTACTGACAGCTAAGAAAAGTAACTTGCTGTTACCAGTTATGCAGGAGTTCAAAATCTGTGGTGGTATAAAGTTACTGTTTTACCTTAAGGTATTTTCTGAACAGCACAGTGGTAATTTGGAGTGTTGTTCCTCTTCCGTTATAATCATTAACTCACTGGTCTATTTTTCAATTGCATGTAGCCATTTACTTTTGGATGCCTTAAAGGTCATTTTACAACTCTGCGTAGGTGGACAAACATCTTTGGGTTATGCTCATCTACGTATTTTCTAATAAGGACAGTACCGAGTTCTGCAGGCAACCACGGGGACAGGGCTTGACATGTCTCCAGACTATACATGTCATTTGTGAGAACAACTTGGGGGATGCCAGGAATTTGCAGAGTTGCACTTAAGAAAATTCTAACTAGGAATTACCAGGGAAATAATGTTCTTGTTTTCTTTCATAGCCCTAAAGGCACAAAGATATTTTAAATATGGATTTGTACATTCAGATTTTAGACTAGACTGGAACTTCTCATCTGACCCATGACATGCCCTAAGAGATGCTCACAAACATACAAACAAAGCATGAAACCTCCAAGGTCCAGAAACAATGTGTATGAATGCGACAAGGAAAGCAGCCAGTGAAGTATAATGACATCCAGGCTAAGTGGCCATAGAAAAATTGGGATAGCAGGCTAATAGATACCTGAGTTCTGACAGGGGCATGGCCAGGAGAACTGCTGTCCTGCTCCATCAAGCTGTGACATTCTGATCCAAAAGGAATAATTGCTGACACATCCCAGCCTTATAGGTCCTTCTGTACACAGTACAAAAAATACAGTAAATATCACAGTGGAAGAAAATAGAAAGAATTGTTGAGAGTCAGAGTCACTGAGGGAAGGACACAGAAGCCCAGAAGACCTTCAGAAAGATGAAAGACTCAGGTCCAAATAGATGCTGCATCATTCACCTTGACCATGTCTGGAAATCAGGTGATTTGTGTACAAGGTATCTGAGAAATTCATCCTGCTTTTTCTTCTCAGAAACAATTTATATATTCTGAATTGGGATCCCAATCGTTATGAAAGGTTTCTGTATTTGCTAGAAAAGCGTAATAGCAGTTTGCCATCTGTAGGGTATTTAGAAACAATCTGTCTTGACAATTCACTACTAAGTATGTGGGAGAGGGAAGCTACACAGTAGCATCTGTGCTTCCTGACTAGATAGCTGAAGTCATTAATAAAGCAGGATGACAATGAAGGAATGGTGAATAATCGATAACAATTTTCTCATTCACCTGTACATGGTCTTCTCTAACGACCAGGTGTGCACAGGTACAGAGACCATTCTCTGCACCCATGCCAGGCTTGCACTACCTTTCCTGAATACAGAAAAAGCATGTTTGTAACTAAGACTGTTCAAAATTTAAAGGAAACATTAAAGATGTACGTAGTCTTCATTATGTAACTGGAACGGACTGTCCTGTCTCCTCTCAAACTCTAAAACTGAAATGGCTTAGCTCACTTCCTATTTGTTTTGTGTCCAATACTTGGCTGGTCAAAATACAGAGAAGCGCTGAGAGAAACTAGAGCCTCTTCCTCCTCCCTGCCAAATCAGCTGCCCACTAGGAGATAGCCCAGCACGACCTTGAGGACCTTTGGTTATTGAACACTGCCCCCAAAAGCTTGAAGGAGAATGAGCATCCAAAAGGAAAAAGCTTTGTTGACTTGCTTATCACTGGCAGAAATACCAGATGTCTAAGTGGCAGCTGACCCATAAAGCTCCCTCTTCAGGACAGCCCTCTACCATGGATGGATGCAGGTCCAATAAGAAGTAAAATAGAATTCCCCACCTAGACAAATGCCAAGATGCTCATATTTTAAATTATACCAATTTATTTTTTTTTAATTTGCATGTTTTCTTCCATGTGAGGCACTTCTTACAGTCACATGGAAGAGCCATGCCCCGACTAATGCCAAGCTGTGCTGTATGATGGGGGGCACTAGGTTTGATCCTGAAACCAGGACTGCTGTGTCTGAGCCTGCTGGTGGAAGTCAAGTGCCTCCCTAGAGGCTTCATGGAGGCACCTCCAAGCTTGCAGCTTTTAGCCATTATGAGAGGCACTTATCTTTCATTTTCTCAAAACATCCAAATGGAGGGTGAAACTTTTATTTTAGGGAGGAGGGTGGTGGTGGTGGTGCCTCCCTCTTTGTGTGACCATGCAGTGGTCAGAGCACCCACCTGTGGTACAGGAGCTTTTGTCTCAGTTCTCTTCCCAGCCTGCTCAGGATGAACCCAGCACCCTGTGTTAGACACCAGGAAAAAGTTAGGGAATCACCAGACCAAAATGTATAAGCATACAAGAGCAAAAATAAAAGCGAAGATGCAGCCTCCTGTTCGTATGCTATTTAGGGAAGAGCCCTTCTATGCTGACAGCTTTTGACAACTTTTAAGGTACTGAACAACAATCAGTCATTAAGTAAAAGATGTAACTATGCCTAGAAATGATATTCAGAAA
>NW_009700694.1:65183-88113 GCF_000703405.1 Apaloderma vittatum | reverse complement strand
TCCCTGTGGGCAAGATGTGTAGATGTGGTGCTTAGGAACATGGCTTAGTGGTGACCATTGCTAGGTTAGCAGTTGGGCTCAATGATCTTAAAGGTCTTTTCCAACCTAAATGACTCTAAGTTACCTAATTGCTAAGCTGAATTCATCATAAACTGTAGTCAGATTCAGACTTGTTTCTCTTGCTGTCCTTTGAACCTTCAATGAATTGGTGCGAAATGAAATGGCATCAGAAGCCCTTTAAATGTTGTCTGTAACCTCACGGTGGCGGTAACCCCTGCTGGAGCATTAGCTCGAGATGGAGATCTTTTGAGCATGGGGGAAGAGAGAAAAATTTAGCCAGTGTCTTTCTAGTTCTCTTTCCTCCTGGGGAGGACTCTTAGCACTCAATGTCTGTTTTAAACAGTACAAACAGAAGAAATGCAAGGTGGAAGGAGGGTGTTTAAATGAAGTCCCGTGCAATATTTTAAATAGGGAGGTGATGTTTTTGCCAGTATCCAACACCTGTGCAGGTGCTATAAGAGTCCTTTAAACAGCCCTAGAGAAATATGCATTCCAAACAAATCCCAGATTTTGGCCCTAGCCTGAGAAAAGTGCTGAGCTTCTCAGCATTGGCAAGGTGGTGATTCTAGGTGTGTGGGAAAGTGGAAGCATAGGTGCCTCAGGAACATCACCTGTGAAATTACCAGTGCCATTGGACTTCACACCCAGAGGACTAGCTGCACATTAAGGGCCTTGCTCTTGCTTTTGATCGTTTTGTATCCATATGAGTTAGACATGAAGTGCTGAAATCCCTTTGTGGCTCTGAATCTAAATTGCTTCTAAAGACAGCAAATGAAAGATGTGTAATATGAGGGAGTAAATGCTGAATTTACTGACTCCTGGTCAAGTATCCTAACTCCTAAAGCATATTACTTAAAAAAAAATATTTATTTTGGGGTTTACTTAGGTCTTAGTTCATTCGTCAATGCTAAATAACATTTATTTTGGCTCTCTGAAAAGGTGTCATTAAGTTCTTAATGATGCTTGAACTGTGTTAGTGCTAAATCACTATTATGTAGCTAATACGGAGTCGCAGTCCAGCCTTTGTATCTGGGTAATCTTCATAAAATGCTTTGCAAATGAGGAAAGCCTAGGAACCCTTATTACCAAGAGACTAAACTGTATTTCACATTCTTTTAACATTTGATATTTTGATCTTTAATTCTGTCCTTTCATAAAACTAGCACTAGACTACCTTTAAGAGTAATGGCATTCTTGAGCAGACTTGTTAGATGATCAGCAGAAGCACAAACTTCAGGCGAGATCAATTATGCTTTATATCACTCTGAACCCTACACTAAGAGCTAATAGGAAAGCTTTACTCTTTCAGACTTCTGCTGGTTTTCCTGAACTGTTTTGTACAACCTTTAGTTAAGGCCGAAGTCATAGATTGTTCTGACTTCTCTGTAATTGTCTTCAACTCTTCAGCAGATTCTTGCTTTCACAAGGCACTTAATTGTGCCTTCTTTTATACCTCTTGGACCATAAATGTCTCAGGAATGGGGACTCCCTAGCTATGCATTGGTAAATCAACAGATCCACTTACAGGGTGAAATAAACTATTTAGTAGTAATTCACAATAATATCATGGTTCTTCCATTCTATCATTTTGCATTTCTAAGGTGCCACCACCATAATAATTTGGCTGATCTTTTCATTTTTTTCTCCTAAAAAAGGTGAAGAGACTGTATCAAAGATCACCATTAACTTTCAAAAGGAATTTGCTCTTTCTTTATCAAATCAAGAAATATTGTAATATCTGTCATCACAAACTGATCAGGAATTACTTTCTAATAAATTACTGCAGATAGATTACTGCAGATCATGCCTTGAAATCTATGGGTGGCAGAAGATCCTTTCTCCATGTTTTCTAAGATTTAATTGCCTATCTCTAGACACAGTATTCATGGCCTCAGGGAATGGCTTTAAGACACTTGCGAGATACACTGTTGTGTTATTGGAAGGCACCAGTGACTTCTGTTCTACACACAGTCTCTGCTCTGGTAGAGCTATGTTAGTGCTGTTGCTACAACTCATCTGCTTATTGGTGCAGCTCTAAAAGTGGACATGGTTAAGTCAGTGTGCATTTGTGTGCTTTTTTTTTCCTTTGCTTTTTTTCCCTTATTTGGCACTATGTAGCACTGGCAGAGGTTTTTCAAATATATGTTCCCTGGAATAATGGCATTCATGCTGGTAGGAACAGCAGCTCTGTAATTGTATTAGCATGTCTAAAGGAGCACAAGTTAGACCCCTGCCTAAAGCCTATCAACTGCAATTAGACTCTGTAAGGGTGATCCAATGATGGGTGATCATACTTCTCATCACTTGCCAAAAATGGTGCCTATGTAGGTATGATAATAATTCAAGGACTGATAGATAAAATAGATCACTCAATTCTTACTCCACCAGTTCATTTGGAGGAGCCCTTGTGAATTAGCTATAATGATTTCATTATTTAGTTGTCATGCTCTTGAATGCAACCTGTGCAAACCCTAGGAGATATACAGAAGAGCTTTCTAAACTGAATAGCAATTTTATTGTGCAGAATATACTACATGATCAATGTTTCCTCTGGGGGAAAAAAAAAAGAATAAAGTAATGACTATATCCTAGTGCTTTTTTACTTTAATTTTTATAGTTTAGGTTTTCTGATGTCTGATTTTGGTCTTCTTTTTAAGACAGACCTGGTCAATACCATTGGTGAAAGTGCGGCTTTGGGAGCAGCTGGAGTTGTTCTCTGGGGCAGTATGCAATATGCCAGCTCAAAGGTACATCACATTGGTTTATTAGTATTTAGGAATCACCTCAGTACCTCTTCTCTGCCACCACACCCTCCATAGCATCTATCTATCTATCTATCTATCTATCTATCTTGATGTCATCAGCTAGTGTTTTGAACCAGTAGCATACAAACATAAGCACAGTTTGGTTTAGAGAGTTCTTCTTTGTAGCGATGCCAGTTTGTACAGATCCACAAAGAGTAATTTTAAGTAATGTTGAAATGACACATGGAAAATAATGTTACCAAAAGGAAATGCTTAGTTCCTCCTAGGTTCTTCAAGCTTTCGCAAATAATGCTTCTTGAATTGATGGAAGAATCAGGAGGCTGCACTGAGGTTTCACAGGAGGTATGGCAGGCAAGCCCTTGCTCCTAAACCTGGGCTGGGCTTTTGGTGCTCATTCTGCTTTTCATGCAGTCTGCTCTTCTCCTCCTGAGTCTCTGGCAAAGCACCCCTGACGTGGGCAGAGGAAGAGGGAAAATCCAAACCCAAACTTTCTAGCAATTGTAGCAACTTCTGTTCTGGTTTCTGAAAATGATGTGAGTCCTTGAAAACTTAAGGAGTTGGAGAGATCAGAACCAGAGCAGCGACTTGATATGTGCTTTAAAGCCTACCAGTCCCCTGTACTGCTTCTTGTCAGCAGTTAACAGAAATCTCTACTTAAGGAATGAGATAGTCTCAGATTAGTGTTTAAACTCTCTTTCTGTTTACTAGAACTCCTCCCTGGTCTAATACTGCATGTTTCTACCAAGCAGTCAAACAGACAAGACAGTAAAGGTCAATATTTTGCTAATCTCACCCGTGGAAGTAAACTCACTTAAACCCAATAGGTGGGTTTACCCTACCACGTAAATCTCAACAGGTTACTTTAAAATTTATCTCAACACTTTAAAATTTACTTTAAAATTTATCTCGTTTACTAGAACTCCTCCCTGGTCTAATACTGCATGTTTCTACCAAGCAGTCAAACAGACAAGACCGTAAAGGTCAATATTTTGCTAATCTCACCCGTGGAAGTAAACTCACTTAAACCCAATAGATGGGTTTACCCTACCACGTAAATCTAACAAGATTTATCTCAACAGGTTACTTTAGCCAAGAACAGTTTTGTACTAGCATCTTCCTAGGTATAAAAAATTTGGACATAATGCCAGCAACTGAGAAATGTGTCATGGTCTTTCATTATCTACAGGAGAGCTGTTCAACTGTGAAGCGGTACATCGACGGACCCTTAGGACATTACGTCATTAACGTGACCTCAGCGGCCAAACTCTGTAGCAAAGTCTTGTGCAAGAAGAATGGAAGATGTATCCGCAAAAACAGCGAGTCTTCTGCTTACCTCCACTTGTCACCCACTAATTTTAAGATCCAAGCCCGCCACTCAGAGAGGGGCCCCAGGTTCCAGGTGACTGGTGAGCCCAGCCTGGAGAGCATTGAAGCCATGAGGCAGAGATTCATGTGTCAGTGTTACCAGGGCTGGACAGGAATATTTTGTGAATTGCCTGACCAAAGGCTAATGGAGCACTGGGTTCATGTGGTGTTCAGCAGATCAAGGAGACAAAAGCTGTACGTCTTCCTCTTAGGAACCATGATTCTTCTTCTGCTTCGTACTGCACACTAAGGTCTTTCGAGGCAGCACAAAGAAATAAGAAATGATGCCACTAAGAGTTCTGTTCCTTAGTAAGTTTTTGTTGCACAAGGAAAAGGCATTGTTGATTAAATAGTTTTATTCTGTTTTCTACATCTCCCACCCCTGAAGTTGCTTCAGACATTAAACATTTTGAAAACAGTTCCCACTTTCTTACCAGCTCCTTTACTCTTAACTCTTGTTTTATTCGTGTGTTCAACAGATAAAACTTCTGCTGTGACAGTGGAACATTCACCTGAGTAAAACAATTTGAACAAATTTGTGCAAGGACTCATCCATGTAGAAGCTTAAAAAAAGACACAGACCCTCTTTGTTTCAGGATGATCTGACATATGGCGATGAGAAAAGTTTTCACACAGACCAAGGATCGCAAACTGTTCACTGCAGATCTTACTGAAACCAAATGGCATTTTGTGTGAGCAGCAGCACTGTGCTAAGAGCCACATCCACCACAACTCACTGATCCTACCGCTTCTGCATGGACAATGTGGAAAGTATGGACACTTTTAAAACCCCGCATTTCTGTATTTCAAGGCCTGATTTGATTCATATTACTTCTAGAGGTATCAGTATTTCCAGCGGCAATTTTGTGCCATCAGTTTCAGAGGTACTGTTTGAATGAAAATCTTTGCAGTTGCCAGTCATTGGGTCAAACGTTCATTTTCCCACTGCACCAGCCAACCAGCAGAACATATATGCATTTAGGTGAGGGATTTCTAAGCTCTGAGAGCAGCACTGGCAGCTGGCATCCCACAGTGCTCCTGCCTGGGCAGGTGATGCAAAAGCACTTCTCTCTCTCCAACCCCTTGGGAAGCAGCAGCCTTGCTGCTTGGCATCACTGAGGGCCACTGCAGGTCTTTGGCTTCTGCTCTGCTAACTACCTGGGCCTGGTAGCTGTTGAGCTGTTGCCCAATCAAGCTGTCTGGTCAGCGACTGGGAAATGAGAAAAGGCTGACAGACCTCACTGCTGGTGTGCAGGAAAGGAGAGGATGAAGAACTCTACTCCCTGGCAACATTTTGTCTTGCAGCCTTCAGCTTCAGATGGGGACATCTTTGGGGGTGGTACAGGTTGGTGAACTGCTGGTTACTGGTTAATTTAGCATTCCTTTGCAGTTATTCATTTTTCTATGTTCATGTGTGAGAAAACTTATTTCATTTAAGCCCTGTCTGTCTTCCACACCACCCTTCAATGTAACAAACCGTGAACACGTTCACTGAATTGAAGACAAAACCAAGAAACTCCCTACATCTCTATGACTTATGGAAGACATTAATTTTAACTAGTACTTTACACTTGTAGTATTTATACTAAATTAATTTTCTTGTGAGCCATTCATATAATGCATTGAACTGAGTACCATGCCAGAGCATGGACACAGAAATTAATAAGAAACAAACATAAGGGGGCCGGTTAGCTCAGTGGTTTGAGCGTGGTGCTGGCAACAAGGACCAACACCGAGGTCGTGGGTTTGATTCCCGCTTGGTCCCCATGTGTTGCCTGGTCTAGTCGAGAGGTGGAGGCCCTGCCCAAAACAGGGAGGTTGGACTAGAAGATCTCTACGGTCCCTTCCAGCCTATGCCATTCTATGATTCCATGAAGGAATTTTTTTTTTACCCTGAGTAGCATCTATATCTATCAATTGTGGCCAGATTTCATTGTTGACATTACACAGTACCCTGTTACTGTAGCATATTGGCTAAAATCAGTAAGGCTGTATGGAGAGGATACTCAACTGAGCAAGGAAGTCTGAATCTAGCCTTTAGCCAGGCCCTCTTCTTGATACTGCCTTAAACTACTTTAAACATTAACATGTTTCTATGCCTTATAATCTGCTGGGGTGTCTTATGTTCTTTATAATCTCCTGATATCTCTGAATACTTCTTCACAGTAACCCCATAGAAAAACTTTCTTTGGCTTGGTAGGACCGGATTCACAGCTGATGTGGACTGTGATACTCAGATTCACTGGAGCCAAAGACCCAACTCGTTACAGACCTGCAGTGGATGTGTTCAGGCTGCAATGATCTCTTTAAACCTGTACACTGAAATGCTTAAAAAGAATCCTAGTTAAAGAGTCCTAGTGCTAGCTGTAGTCAGTCACTCTGTAATGACATCTTGTGCTGAGAAGCTACAGGTGAGCTTTGCCACTGACCTTTTTCTTTGTAGTGTGTAACAGGAATGGATGACAGCAAAAGTCAAGTAAAAAGCTTTGTTATTTTGGTGTGAGAGAAAGGATTAAAATTTAGAATAACTCACAGTTGTTAGGAACTGTGTCTTTAGACTGAAGCTAGGATTCCTACCTTTTCAAATATTTTTAATTAATTCCATAATTTCTGCTTTAGCTCCTTTATTCAGTTCAGAGTCTGCTAAAGTTCAAGGGGAACTTGCACATGCTTTAGTGCATTGATAACATAAAACCTATTAGCCCAGTTTTGCTAAATCCCTGTCACCACTGTAGCTCTGTATTTAAACTGGATGCTCCTGCTTTGTGTAATGCTCTCCTGTGTTTTGAAACCAGAGGTGATGTGAAAACGCTGTAATCCTCATGCAGTTCGTCAGTGAAATGTGTTTTTAAAATATTTTTTGGCCATTTTGTAAAGATTTTGCATTATTTCTGTAGGCTTATAAGAATAAACTCTGTTGTGACATATACAAAATTTGTTTGGATAGCATAAATTCAATTAAAATGGCATAAGGTCTTCATTAGCTAAAGTTCAAACTACACAAAAGCTGTGGGTGAAGTGGCAGTATTCCTGATTCAGTCTGTAATGTACGCTCTCTTTTAAGGTACCCTAGCAGAGCCCTATTAAAGTCCATAGGGCTCTGTCAGTTGATGCCATGTTTAAATTGGCCCAATGGCATTTCTTTAGTCCAGGTTACCACTTCACACAGAAGAGTGTATGAGTATCTGTAATAGTACATCTGCCTGGAAACAAAGGGGTTTGAATCTGGCTTAAATATTTCTGTGAAGAACCACAAGCCCAGTTTTTCATCTTTATCAGCAGATTGTCTTAGGTAGAAGACCAAAATCAGAATTTGGTCTGGGCTTCTTAATAATTATTGAAGAAATCAACTATTTATGCAAATATAATTCCACAGGTTTTTTTTTTCTATTTCAGCTAGTTAGGGCTCTTTCTTTTGCAAAGAAAATACAATTCACAATTAAACGATGTCCCTGGAAGTTCTTTACAATGACAGCTGCCAGTGGTGTGGCCGAAGGCAGCCGTACTGCTAACCGAGGGCAGGCAAAGGTTGCACAGATGCACGTAAGAGATCCCATGTCTTGCATGCTCCCATGTGAGACCACTAACTACATTGCCTGATACTAAAGTGTATTGGGTTTGTGTGGCCAAATTTTGGTAGCGGGGAGACTGTAATGGCGGCTTCTGCAAGAAGCTGCTTGCAGCTTCCCGTAGGTCTGACAGAGCCAATGCCAGCCAGCTCCAAAGATGCTGCTGGCCAAGGCTGAGCCCATTGGTGATGGTGGTAAGGTCTCTGTGGTATCACATTTAAGAACTGGGGGAAAAGTACCACGAACTTGCAGAAAGAGAGAGAGAAGTGAGAATGTGTGAAGACACCAAGGTCTGTGAAGAAGGAAGATGTGCTCCAGGTGCTGGAACAGAGATTCCCACGAGTTGTGGTGAAGACCATGGTGAGACAGGCTGTCCCCCTGCAGCCCATGGAGGTGACAGGGAGTGTAGATGTCCCCCTGTAGCCAGTGGAGGACCCCATGCCAGGCCAGCTGGATGCCTGAAGGAAGCCCACACTGGAGCAGGCTCCTGACAGGACTTGTAGCCCGTGGAGAGAAAAGCCCATACTGGAGCAGGTTTGCTGGCAGGACTTGCGACCCTGCTAGGAACTCACGCTGGAGCAGTCTGCACCTCATGGAGAGAACTCACGTGTGGTCCGTTTGTGAAGAACAGTCTCTTGTGGGAAGGACTCACATTGGAGAAAGTTCATGAAGAATATTCTCCTGTGAGAAGGACACCACGATGGAGCAGGGGAAGAGTGAGGAGTCCTTCCCCTAAGAAAGAAGGAGTGGCAGAGACAACATCTGATGAACTGACTGCAACCCCTGCGCTGCTCAGGGAGACGAAGTGGACGAGTTGGGAGTAAAATTAAGCCAAAGAAGAAGGCGGAGGGGGGGAAGGTGTTATTTTTAAGATTTAATTTTATTTCTTATTTGAGTGGTAATAAATTCAATTAATTTCTCTAAGTTGAGTCTGTTTTTTTTCACCTGGGATAGTAATTGCGAATGACCTCCCTGTCCTTATCTCAATCTGTGAGCCCTTCAATACGTTTTCTCTCCCTTGTCTAGCTGAGAAGGGGAAGTGATAAAGCAGCTATGGTGGGCACCTGACCTCAGGCCAGGGTCAACCCCCTTACACAAAGTCAAGATGCATTTGATCTCCTTAGCTCCACAGGTAACTGTGCCCTACATCACTTATCAGCATAGAGTCACAACGTGGGGCTGCACCACTGCCTTCTGCCGGGCTGGGTGCAGGATGGCATCACACCAGGCTGGCTGGAGCCTGGTGCTCGGCAGGAGCATGGACTGTGCAGGACACTGCAGGGCCCCTTGGCCAGCTGCCACCAGAGCAAAGTACTCCAAACCCAAAGACTCCTCTGCTCCTTTCCTTTCTTTTTTCCATGCTTTGAACTCATTGGGGAAGTCAGCACCCCTTTAGTGGAGGGTTTACTGACATCCTGGTGTTTTCTTTCATTATTTCTTTCCTGTGCAGAATCACAGAATCATAGAATCATTAAGGTTGGAAAAGATCTTGAGTCAAAACCTTGGTAACAAGGATTTTTTACCTTCTGTTGCCATTAAATTCACCCTAGTCTTCAAAATAAGTGATGGACTAATTGATTCACTTAATCCAAGTCTGAACACTGAAATCAAATTCAGGTGAATGGACTTTCTTGCAAAGCCCAGTTGCCTGGAAGGAAGGAAAAAAATCCATCTTTTCCGTCTTCTTCTTTTTTTTTTTCTGTTTTGTTTTGCTACTTCATTGATCCTCCCAGGCAAGTTGTATGATCCAGTCTCTGAAGAGAGATGATACAATTTCTATCTGTGGTAGAATTACTTGGAAGAGGGAGAGTTTGAAGCAGCAGAGAACTGTGCTGCAACCTTTAAAATGATGTCCTTAACCAGAAGCAGCTCTTAAAGCGTAGTTGATCCCGGGAAGCAGGCATTGGGTTTTGGAGATAATAGCAACAAGGATTTGCTATACTTCACCTGAACCACCTCTGCTTCAAGATGATAATGGACTCAGACTCCATATCTTTACTCTTCTCAAGTGCTGAGCTGTGGAGTCCTCTAATCCTCAGCTTCTCATCAGAGGATAAACAATACTGACAGAAGCATGACTGACAGGCTTTCAGCTTTTCCTAAATTTGCTGATTTAGCATTCCAAAACTTTCTAATTTGGGGAAACATTGTGCTCATTTCCTTTTTCTTTCTTGCCACTGCTGGGTGTTGCACTTAATAAAATATTTTATGTTCTGGGCAATATGTGTGGAAAGGTCAGGACTCCTTTTGTAGCACTTCAGCCTGACAGGTAGATGAGAGGTGCTGTGATCTCAGTTCGACTAGCTTTAGGTGACACTGGCATCTTCCTCTTGCTTCTAACCTTTCCTCTCACTCCAAATCCTGTGTCATGCTGTGCTGTCCCCTGCTTGTGCTGGCTCTTCAGGTGCCTTTGTGCTGATCTGGATTGGGAAACCTTCCAGGTCAAAATTTCCCTTGCTAAAAAAAAAAAAGGTGCCTCCCCTTGATGCTTTTTCTTTTTTTTTCCAAAAGTCATGTTAATTTCTCTATCTGACTCACACTATGCTGCTCACACAGCTGAGCCAGCTAAAGAAGAGGGCAAAACCCAGAGGGAAGGGGTAGCAAAGCCATAAGCTGAGTATTGCTGCTCAAGTCAATACAACATGAGCAAGCAGCCTTGCTATGTAGTTGGCAGCATCGGTGCTGGCTCACCCAAACCCAACCTGTCCCCCAGGCCTGTGTGGCAGGGGACAGGCAGTGCCTGGCCTCTGTGCCTCTGTGGGGGACAGCGAGCAGTGCAGTGGTCCAAGGATGGGGGGTACTGCCGTGCCAGGGCACCTGCTGATCTCCCAGAAAGCGGAGGGCTCCTTGCAGTGACCAGCCCAGACCTCGGCGCCTCACCAGATACCAAAGTCCGGGTAGGTAAAGCTTGCCTGGAGTGGCCCAGCTCAGGAGCATGGATATTTAACCTGTTTTTTGCAGTCCCCTTTCGTCACCGAGTCTTTAAAGCAAAAAAAAAAAAAAAAAAAAAAAAAGAAGAGAAAGGCTCGTTGACTGAGCGTAATCATACTGTCGTTTTTGTGTTTCATCAGCTTTTTCCAAATGCAACGTTTCCTGCTAAGGTCAGTGGCTTTGTAAAAATGGGAATGATATTGTTATAAAAGAATGTGTTAACAGCCCTCACAGACAAAATCAAATCTGAGATCAGTTTAGTTTTATAACATTATGTACAAATACACGCGTGTACTTCTTGTTAACACTCCTTGCTAAGATAAAAAAAATAAGTTAAAAATTACCTCGATTTTGCACTGAAAGCATTTGTTGTAGATAGTGATTTAAAATATGCTTAAGATGCTGTGGCCACCACAACTTCTTTTCTGTTTACGTTTCAGGAAAAGTAATTTCCTGTCAATCTGGGCCAGGCTTGGAGAGTGGGAGCATTTGCAAACAGGTTACTCTAAAAATAAGTTGGAAACACTAGTTCTGTACAATTCGAAGAACGGCACGGGCTGAGAACAGCACAGTTTCTTAGAGACAAAAGTCTGATCCTTCAAAACAAACAAGGAAAAACAATGCTGCCACATACTGCTCAATGAGATTAAAGTTCCTAAGTGGTTCTTATTCAGCAATGACACCGCGTACTTTCCACATACCACAGCACGTAGCAGTAAGGAGCAATTAGAGGTCACGTTAGAAAGGAGGGGAGAACTCTCTTCGGTAGCTTCCCAAAGTAAGCGTGCATTTGAGATTTACTTTCGCTGCTTTTAATAATCACAACACACCAGTTTATCCCTTGCTTGATATCACTGGAGAAACTTCAGGGCAGTTGGTTTTTTTCTGAGTCAATAAATACCTTGCTTAAGCTGCCATGGGAAAACAAAGGGATATGTGTGCGTGTTGATATACGTACACATCTACATCTACAGATGTATATGAATGTGCATGTGTCTCTTGCAATATATGTGCCTGTAAGTTTGACCCAGAGGCAGTAGCACTGCTATGAGGGGCGTGAGGCTTTGCTCTCTGCCTGGTGGGAGCAAGCCCAGAGACAGTTGCGTAACCTTATAGCTTGGCACGTATGGCCTCTGCTGCCGCGTGGATTATGCCTGTTATGTAACCGTGCTTATGCAGGAAGCTAACAGCATCTAATAAGCTAAAAATAGGCAGACTTCTATAATTTCAAAGGACAATATTTTAAACTTTGCTCATGCAGCTGCTCCTCCTTCGACAATAAACGTGGCCTCTTCAGACATTTTATTTATTGGCTAGGATTATATTTTAACACGCTGGCAGCCTGTTTTCTCAGAGAGAGTCAGAGCTCCTTTCTCATTTTTCCATTACACCAAGAACACTCCTGGCTTTTATTTAAGGTCCTTTCCAATATCTGTGAAAAGCAAAGCAGCCCAGAGTATCAGTCCTGCTTTTTCTCCTCAGACAGTCAAGCATTCCGACCTTTGTGGGCAGCTTTTGGAAAAATCGTGTTTGTTTCCATGCTAGTAGTAACCTTCTCAGTCAATTAGACAGCAGGTCATTAAGAACATTTTTTATACTGCTCCTTCAGATGCTGGATTTCCAAGGCAGAAAAAAAGTATTTAGTTTTTCCCTTTACTGACATTGCTCCTTACCTTGGCTTTGTGTCTGCTCACCCTGTGTGCTCTGGAAACCCTGTGGGGACTCACTCCTTGACTGCAGTATGGGCAGTGGGTCATGTATGCAGAGGGCAGCTGGGTTTTCTTGACTTTTTAGGTTTTCTGACACTTGTGTTCACCCTATGTTGTTACCCCTGCCCTCCCCCATGTGACTGCTCATGCCTCTCCCTGGAGGGAGTGGAAGTGAGCTTCAATAAGAGCATTTTAATTCCCAGGGAATCCAGCTCTCCATTTCTGCACAATGCTCCTGATGGGGATGTTAAAACAGTCTCATATCAGGGCTGCCTTTGCTCCATGGGCATGGGGAAAGATCCACGGTGCTGGTGAGGTCTGTTTGATGTAGGACTCCCCTTTGTAGGAGAACACAGGTCCTGGTGGTGATACTGATCTTCCTTCTGCCTCTCCTCACCCTCAGCGGGCAACAGTGGCACCCAGGGATGGAGGAGCTCTGCTGCCAGCCAAGAAGTAAGCTGGCCTTGGAGGGGACAGCAGAGAGGCAGGGCCAGCGTGTGCCACTGCACGGCTCTATCAAAGGTGCTTCTTCAAGCTTGCTGGAACTGAGTCAAGCACAAAGATCCCACAAATCCTTACAACATTAAGTAATTTTGATCATAATGGCATTAATTAACACAAGTGTGAACCGAGATCCTTTGGAAAATTCACACCGCTCCATGGACAAGTGATCTTTTCTTAATCTCAGCACCAAGCTTTAATTTGTGGAACAACAAATAACATTTTTCTAAACCTAGAGCTAGGGAGGAACAGACAAGCTCTCCCTGGACCTCTGTAGAAATCCAGGTACTGACACACCTTGATTTAGAAGGAGTATTGATGTGTAAGCACCATTATTCATATCTAGCAACAACACTCTGAGTATACTTGCATTAAAACCCAGTAATAAACACACCTGATTGCAGTGAAGATGCTGATGTGAATGGCAGAGTTGTCTCACTTTTGACAGAAAGCACCCGATTTGTGATTTTCCAGAATGCAATCTCCTTTTTTATTTTTGTTGTGATTTCTCCTCTTTTAAAGGAGCACAGCTCCATCTGATGTAGGGTGGTGTATCTTTATTGATTTGCAGTAGCTGAAAAACATGAAGGCATGAAATATTCATGTTTGCTTTGTTCACCCTTGGGTTTTTCCTTTTAGGCTGGCATTAGTCCATTAGTTCCCAGTACCCACCAGCTGCTGCATGGACAGTTAGCAGAAGCTCCTCAAAATATCCCCTCTGTGTTTCCAGTGAAGCAGAAGGTCCTGTGACAGCTGAAAAGAGCTGGATGGAGAGGTTGCGCTGGGGCATGGCTATTGAACAAGGCTCATTAGGTTTCTTCAAAGTCTCCATCCTTACGTGAGGCTTACTGAGGTTTACATGACTCCTGACTTAAAATAACTGCAATAATCCCTTAGACTGACAATACTGAATTGTTGAATTTCCTCCAACAACAATATCTAGTTCTAATGCAATACTCTCCTGTTGGGGGGGAATCAAATGCTTTGTTTTGTTGTTGTTGTTGTGGCATAGCTATTCTGTAGGAGTAGGAAGAAAGGAATGTCCCTGCCCATGGTGGGGGGGCTGGAACTACATGATCTTTAAGGCCTGTTCCAACCCTGACAATTCTATGCTTCTGTAATTCTATGAATCTGCTGGTGCTGGGTGCAAGCTGTAATCACTTCAGTGTGCGTAGGGGTGCTTGTTCTGTGCAGCCTGGGGGCATGAATGTACCCTAGTGCAAGTACAAAGCAACTGCCGGACTCCCAGAAAGCCAGTGGGAGGAGAGGCAGCTCCTTTCTATTGTGCTTAGTTTCTGTGAGAAGAATATGCTGAGAACATCAAGCATCACTTACTTAGTTTTCGGTTAGAATTTACCATACAATTGAAACAGGCAAGTAGACAGAGCAGAAAGATACTTCTTAAAAGAATCAGTTCAATGCAATGTAAAATGCTATGAGGAATAGCATACAGTCAACACTAATATGTTGGTGTTTGCTCTTTTTTCTCAGCCTCAGAAATTCGAGAAGAAAAGGCTGGTAGGGACATGCTATGAAGTCCAGTTCTGATCCAAAAATGCCCTCCACCCATGCTGCATGGATGCACCATGTGCTCAGGACCTCCCTGGAGAGGGAGACCCCAAGCAGTTTTGATGCTTTAAAATGGGCTCCAAGTTTTTTTCTAACGCAGCCTGAGGTCAGGTGTCTGGCTACATGGTGCTGTGGTCCTCTAAGCTTATCTCCCAAATGTGACTCTTCGCAATGCAGGTATTTTGAACTCCAGGTAAATGAGCAGTGTGGTAGGAAACTCAGGCATCCTGGGAGTCAGTTTAAGCCCACTCCTAAACACAGTTTTCGTGTCTTGAGGCTGACATCCCCTCAAAGAACACCAATCTTCTTGCTTTGCACATGGCACAATCCATTTAATTTTCTAATGTGCTGTCACATGAAGACAATGTGGTAGCAACAGAGACCACTCAGGCTGTTCCAGGATTCAGGCCATTACGCTGATTCTCTGGTATAAGCATCCAAATATAGCTCCTAGTGCAAAGGCTACCCCTCTTTGGAAAAGGAGGGTACTAGAGAAGCTTTGGACTTAAAACACAGGGAAAACTGTGGTATGGAGCACTGAGAACCCTGCCAGGCTGGACAGAGGCCAAAGAAGCTTTGTGATTGGTTCAGTGTGTGCCAGAAAATTACCTGATCGCTGACATCAAGAGCATCAGGGAAGTACAAGCTAAGCATAAAGACCAGTTTTATAGATGTTTCACTGGGCCATTAAATCAATCCATCAAGCCATCTGCCTTTTTGCTAGAACTAAGCATGAGTCTAATCTCCCAGGCTGAACCACTGTCAGGAGTAGTTGTCTGCAGATGAGAGACACCTATGCAGCATGAAGCGGAGGTGAAATAAATAGCATAAGGACACATGATCAATTTTCTTCATTTTCCATATTCAGGAGTTCAGCTATCTAGTAAGCCAGCAGAATGCAAGTGTTCTCACTTACATGCTCAGAAAGGTCCACTATGGTAACAAAAGGAGTTGAGCTGATAGAGACCAGATGACTGCCCTGATGAACCTCACACAGATTTGCATCTCATCTGCTAAAATCTGCTCTCTTCTGTTCCAGCAGTCCCATTTTTTTATCATAATAAGTTGCATTTTGCTACAAAATTGCTATCAGCACCTGCCTTCCAACCTGCCATATGTTTAGTAAAATGCTGAATTACAGCTTTTGATGCTTTATTCAGTTTATTCCTTAGAGGTTGCTATGGGAAATAGCTCTCCTGAACCAGATTTGTACTTTAATTTGTAGCATTTTGCGGGTGACCTGTCCTAAATTTGAAATGTCCCTTGGCAGTTCACACTGCTCAGGATCCCTAGAACCTTCATCAGGATCAGTACTAAAGGAGTTTGAATCTTGGTTATAATAAGACATCAATGTCACTGAGTCAGTCAGATAATTGCAAGGTCCAGCTCCATTTCTATTATTCATTATGCTGCATTTACTAACACAACGGAGACACTTTGCAGAATCTCATCAAGGCAAATTGCTAAAGGATGTCCTGGTCTTAACAAGCCCCCATCCATATGACGAAAGGTAGAGGACAGCCGTAATGTATGCTCCCATACTGTCCTCCCTGAGGCTGCTGTAAGCTCTGTGGCTCTCAGGGTCATCTCCTCGGTCATCAGCCTCTGAAAATATTACCTCCAAATCCAGATCTGGCACAGAGAACAAGATTGACTGCTGACAGCATGACTTCAACTGGACAAAACTTGTTCCAGCCCATCAGACTTCTGAGTGTATCAGCTTTAGCTTCGCAGATAAAAAGTCAACAAAAGGATTATTCCGTAAAAATCCAGGGATTTTACTGGATCTCTGTGGGTGTGAAAATTCTCATTTCAAAAACCAAGCACGTCTTTGATAAGAGTCTTTGGCGACTGGCTTCCCTGTTGAGACAGCCTGGTTTAAGCTCATCAAGGCTGTGCTGCGTCAATGTCATATTGTTGTATCAATGTTAACCACAAAGGAGAAAAGATCATTGTCTTTATTCATAATTTTTAATTTTTCTAATCCCTTGGTATGAATAGCGCAACCTCAGTGGAGTAGGATTTTTCTTACAAGATAAATGCCAAAGCTTGAAAGTGTGTTGAGCAGCTCTAGATTAATGGCAGGAGATGGATACAAGGTTTAAATCACCTGATAAATACTTAGTCATTTTCTTACCATTTAGCTAGCTATTTTTTCAGCAGTATCCTGTGGTCTGGTTCAAGTACTTCTCTCTATGTCTATTCAATTCAGAACTGCCTGTTTTAAGCTGATTTTTCTTATTCCTAGCTAGGAGCTCTCTGCTGTCTAATAGACATATGGTTTCTACTTTCTCCCTGTTGGGAATTGCTGCTCACTGCGCATTTTCACTGTCAGCTGGACACCAGTATGGGCTGCCTCTGTGTTGCCTTTGTTTACAGAGAAAAGTATAATTAGCAAAAGGGATATAACTAGATGCATACATCAACTACGACAGATACAAACGGAAGAAATACCCAGCAAAAACAGGAGAATGTTTTAGCATAGTGCAGTCCTGCACAAGTGGAAGCAAATTTGAAAAGCCTGGAGGAAAGGAAAAATATTGAGCAGAACTTGGGCACAGGAGATGCTTCTGCATGCTCCAAACAAGGGACTTCAGAGTCTGTTTACAGCTGGAGTATATGTGTGTTTGTGTGGTGGCTAAATGCATCAAGTGGAACAAAATCAAGTCAGTAAACCTCAATGATTTGCTCTCACATGGAATATAAAACAGCAAGTGCACCATAACAAGTTTTTCTCAGGGGGCAGGGCGGTCTGCCACTTTGCTGCTTTGTTGGTCTTGTTATTATTATTATGGTTGTTGTCATTATTATTATTATTATTAATAATGATAATTTTCAGCTTGCTGATACTGTCTTTCCCATGTGACAGCTGAGAGGCCCTTGGGGCAGCAAATCAGCATATCCATCGCACAGTAAGGCACAGGGCTAATTACACCCCAGTCCTGCCTCAGGAGGGACGTGCTGACCCATAGTGTGGGGCAGTGCTGACCCTCTGCACCTCCCGCCATTAGGCAGACCCTAGCAAGAGCAGGCTCTGGCAACCCCCATGGGTTTTGACTCAGCCTGGCTGGGAAGCGATGGCTCTGCCTATGCTGGCGTGGGATGCCACAAGGTTCCCCAGGGAACGCTTGTGCCAAGTGACGTAGGTCCTGCATGGGAAGTGCTTCCCGAAACCTAGGGTGAATCCCCAGAAGGTTGTGCCCAGCCCAGCTAGTGACACCTCCCTAACCAGACTGTGACAGGTGTGGGAGCAGAGGGGCAGGATGGTGACACAGCTCTCATGGGGGGAACACCACATGCTGCAATTTAGAATCACATGTTGCAATAGTTAAAAAAAAAAATAAATGTATAATTGTAGTGATTTGCTGCCCTCTGGCAGGGTTTTCTTAGAGCTCTTAATTCTCTGTGAACTGAGAGAGCAGCGCTCAGTGATGATGTTCCAGCACAACAAGGTCTCTGCATTTCCCAGCTGGTTGCTGGCAAAGCAGAGAAAATCATCAGGCAGCACAGCCTCCTTACATCCCTCCTGGAAAGCCAGAAGCACATGATGATCCCAGGCAGGGGCTGATGTAAGAGACAGAGATGCTGAGCTTGTTGGAACACCCTGTCCCTTCCCTGCACCCCTCTGGGTTGGTGGGGCAGCAAGCCTGACTCTGTAAAGCAGGTCGTTTGGGTACACAGAATCACAGAATGATAGATTGTTTCCTCACAAGAGCAAGCCCAACTTCTTCCAGCTTTGGATATACAGCCTTCTATTCAGTTTGGCCTCTAATGCTAACAAGCCCTGAGCGGCTTTGCTGAGTTTGGTTTCTGGTATGGTATACGCTTTCTGAGAAATACTCAGCAAATCAGGCTAATTTTCATTAGCATAATTTTCTAAAAGGCCCATTAATGACAATATAGTACTTGTGGATATGTGGTTAATGGTTTTGAAAACCTAGGCTTCCTCTTCACTAAAAGCAAAGGTTTTGAATCTCATGGTGTGAAACTTCTCTGATGACATGTTGAGGTCTGCAGTGTCTACACTGTACTGCATTGGTCCTACAGACTGCTTGCCCAGTTGGCAGGAGGAACAGGAACATCTTGAATACTTTGGAGCACTCTGATGCCTCAAACTGTCAGATGACTGTACCCTAAAAGTGTAAATGGCTTATTAAGAGTATTTAAGTTGGCTACCTTGGACGTTGATGTTTTTTCTACAGGTACCTGACATTAGGTCATATTGTTTTACCCTAAAATAGCAAAGAACTGGGGGAGTGGGAAGATCCATAAAAGCACCTCAGGTGCATAGATGTTCCTGATTGTTTTTCTGCTTTGAGAAAAGAAAGGATAACATAGATGCACTATTCTCATTAATAGTCTGGCTGCCCATATGACACCTATGATCCTCAACTGAGGAAGAAGAACAACGACGACTCAAATACAAATGCTTGATCTTGCTGATGGCTGATTGTACAGCTGTGTGGAATTTCCACAGGGTTTTGGACACAGGGGAAGCCTGGAGTTGGAGGATAGATAAAACTCTCTCTCTCTCTTGCATGTAATATAAACATGTAGGTTTTGCTGTATATCTAGTTTATTTTCTGCTTAATATACACGTAATTGGCAGGGATGTTGAGACTAATGATTCTGCTCATAGCAGCGGCCACAGGCCATTACATCAAAATCCAGGTTGCACAATGCAGTGCTGTGTAGAGCTATCGGAGCTCATCTGGAAGACACTAGCTCCATCTGATAGTGCAGCCAGGCTAGTAAATAGCTCAGAGCAAGTTTTCATGGATCTGATTTATTACTGTCAGGGGTTTGAACTTGTATCCCTTTATGGTACTGCACAATGATGATGAAATATGTGTGCTTGTTTAGAGCTATTTGGAATATCTCTGGCTGACACCTGGCTGACAGGTCAAGGATGTTCATGAAACTCTGAAGATAGTGATAAAAGCCAAGGTTTGATTTTATTGTTACCTTTGTTATTACTGAGAAAGCTTGAAGAATGAGTAAACCATTTCTTTATCAACCTTTCCGAATGCAACAGCCACAGCCACTATGACACCCTGGGGCCCACTGAAGTGATAGCAACATCCTCAGTGGTTCCAGTAAGGCCTGGATTGATGAGATAAGCAACTGTGGTTATGCTGACTTCCACAGACTTTACTGATTTACTTCAGCTGGAAATCTTCCCCCTTTCTTTGGGATAGATTGTGCTTCTTTGCTTCTTCAGTGTTAGCATAACAGATACCTTAGAAATGGCCAATACCAATTCATATAGCTGTATGTGGAATGAGTACTAATGCCTCTAATTGTTATGTTCTACAGACAAACTGGGACATCTGCCTAATGTTGTCTCCTAAGTCATGAAAGTACTATCTGAAAATGGGACACTGTTACTCATAGTTCACCTCTGAGCCCATGACACGGCTGTGCATAGCAGTCATCTGCACTTGCCTTGCTACAAAGCCAGTCTGACCACCGGCTTGGGAGAAGAAGCCTTTCACAGCTTCCTGGAATGACTGACAGACCTATGCTCCCTAACGTACCATGCTGTATTGAAACTGAGAATGTTCCATATGATTGGAAGCCCATTTGCTAAAGCAAGAGACCAGAATGTGACCATGTCTTATTTTAATAGACTCAGCTATTATCCTTGGTACATATCACAGGCAGTCCCCATTAATGGTGGCCTATCCTAGAACTTCAGTTTGCAAACTCATCTGGAAAAAAAGTCTGTGACGCTATTACATCCCAGCTGAGGACTTCAGTGGATTAGCTGTCATAGACTGAGAGCACTGGAGACTGCAGTGGGCTCACAACTGGAATATAAAAGAAGTCTACAGAAGAAAGCCCAGGAAACTCATAAAAAAAATGGAAGGGAATATTTCAGCAAATGGTGTCGAACATTTAGCTGCAGTTTCCTCTGACAAAAAAGTGCAAAAGCTGTTATGAAGGAAACAATTCCATTAGGAATGAAAAGCAGATCAAAAGGCCTGTCGTGATACGATTTATACCCTGACTGTCAAAGTTAAAATTTCCATGATCAGAACTACACTGATTCCTGTCCAAAGAATGAAGTTTTGAGGAACAATGAACTTTCCTGGCTCTGGGATAGCAGTGCAGCCCTGTATCCTTCCATTGGTATTAAGAAACCTGCTGGAAACAGTCAAAAGTATTTAGTACTTTTCTCAGTTTAGGTTCAGTAATTCCATGAGAATTTCCTCTGTGACATCCCAAGACCATTCTTTGCCCATATTTGTGTATGCTTGACTTGGTTATAGAGATGAACTTTTATTATTTCTTTCTATGGCAAGCATTTTTTGCTGGAACAACGTGGGCTGCATTTATGCTTTAACCATTCTTGCAGATGGTGCATCAGGATGGAAAACCTCCTACTTGGGCCAGCTCTGCTGGTTCATGCTAATTGTCCACATGCTTTAGAGAGCTCAGTGTTCTCAAGAAAAAATTGCAGCCTCAAATACTTATTTTTTTGCTTTAATTTGTCACTAAGCTATACTCAAATATGCATTTGAATGGATTAAAAGGATTTCAGCAATTTGATAGAGTATGTAGGAGGCAGCTAATACATTGATCCTCCCTGATGTACTTCTGCTCAGGTACGCAATCACTAACTAATCCCTAGATAGCTGCCCATTTTATAGAAGGTAAACTGAGGCAGTAACTTGCTCAGTGTTACATCAGAATGGGAAATTGAAACCGACAGTCTTTCTGCATGCCTCCAACTCAAAACCATTTAATTTAGTCCCAGATCGACCTTAGAGCAGGCACATGGTGCACCAGAACCAAGGGGTACTGCTCACATCAGCTGAACACACACACAAGTATTTTCAAGGTAAGTGCCTTACCCTAGTCCTTCTTTATGTGATTCTGGACATCCTCCCAGAAACTGGATGAAGACAGAAGGTTTCCTCTGAAAAAGCAGCATAACCTATCTGTCACAGCCCTGGTTTCGTTGTCCCCTGTAGACAGTAACTGCACTACCAGCAGGTCTCGATTTCTGAGTTTCAGAGTTTAGCAAGTGACCTGTACTCACTTTTTAAAGGCTATGGTCAGTCTTTCAGACCAGGTACAGAGTCTGAAGCTGGCGGCTCTTTTGAGAAAGAGCATTAGCTCCCTCTCCGATCAGGCCCCACTACTCCCCTAGCACTGCCATCACCCATTACACTCCCCAGTAAGGGACTGCCCTTCTTTCCATCTTGAAGGCAAAGGTCTGTTCTTAGGCATTAAAGAAGGTGCAGACACCTGCTTTAGTGGTTTATCCAGCTTGCCATTCTTTAGCTTTTCAAGAAGAGAATAGACAGACATCAATAACTGCTGCAGGCTGGTGTGCATCCCCTTTGCCACTTTATTACCAGTTTCTGTCTCTTTTCCCCTTCAGGCAACTAATGCCTGTGAAGTTTTTCCACTTTGGTTCTTGATGTGTTGTGGCCCTCAATCTCCCTTAAATCAATAATAATGTCTAGGGAGTCACTTTGTATCAGTGCTCTTTTATTTTCAGGGCTTTCAACGTAGTAATTCACTTGTTGCTGATCATTAATCACTGCTAAAATTAAGGATAAACATTCAAGCACCAAATACCCTTTCCTTACAGCCTTTGATATGACGAAAAGGTTAAGTGAAAGACATCTCTCTCAAGCAAACCTAGAAAAAGCACAAAAATTGAAACCGAATTTCTTAAGATTCAACAAGTGTTGCATTTTCCCTTTCATCTAAGATTGTACAATGCAAATATTCTCTCTCATATAGTGCATGCCTATTTGCAGTCACTTTGTCTAATGTTCTTGTAAGAAGCTGAGTGAGCTCCTAGGGAAAGCAGTAACAGCAATGCATATCTTAGGAATCACAGCTCTCAAATTGGAGAGGGACTAGAAAACAGCAGACTGCTGACTATAAAATAGCAAAAACAGATCTGAGGGAATGCTCTGGGGAACTCTCATGTTAAAAATCCTGCTTTAATGAAAATATTTTTGGTTTTTCTAGTAATTGATGAGATATCAAATAATTATAAATTTTGCACTAAATTAAAGTGCATTTTTACCTAGTGTTTGTTCACTTGCTTATTACCAACATCTCAGCCAGTACCTAAGTTTGTAAATTATGTTGAATAATCTTTGTATGCTAGACAGCAAACCTTTAGCCACAATAAAACGTGTCTCATAGGGACCAGAATGAAAAGAAAATGTAGTCTACGCAACAGCCACATAACAAACCACTGAATTACTTTAGAAAACCTGTGAAATGCTGAATTAGCCTGACAGTGATGTCTTTACTCTTTTCACTGTAGAAAGATCTCATTAACATAAGAGTGCCCTGGGAACTGCAGGCATTGTTATTTGGCAAGATATGAATCTAACTTTCTTAGAGGTAAGTCTGTGCCTGATTTAAATGAAATGTGTAAGATCTTTATTTTGTCCTATTAATAGACACTGCCTGATTGCACCAGTTCTGA
>NW_009700694.1:55390-65155 GCF_000703405.1 Apaloderma vittatum | reverse complement strand
GCTGAACCTGTATTTGCTGTCCCCTAGTCAGGATGACCATGGAACATGGTCATTTCTTCCTGGCTCAGCAAGGTCTTGCGGCACCCATAGCCAACCAGTAGCAGGGAAGGAAGCCAATGGCTAATACCAGGCATTTTGGAAGACGGTTCCTCAATAGTTATAACTCTGGTCAGATTTCTTTCAGCTGGATAAAACTCTAGGAAATCATCTAGAGCCTGATTAGAACATCAGTCAGGCAGATTAGGTGTACTTGCGGTGCCCAGCAATTTGTCAGGTTATGGGAACTCTGTGCTTGCCTGTGTGTGGACAAGTGAAATGAAGTAGGCTGTTGAGATCACATGGAAAGGTTTTATATTGCACAATATTAGACCTAGCCACGTTAAAGAAAAAGACTGATTTCCGAGGTTCCATCGTGCCCTGGAGCTTTCAGATAGCCACACATCAAACTTAGTCATGAGAAGAGACTATGTTGTTAAAGCTGTGTGAAATGGGTGTTCTGGGCTGCTTTTCTTCTAGCTGACAGTATAGAAAAGCCAGCCAGCATAAAAATGAATGGCTGAAAATAAGTGTTCAGTTGTCCTCAGCAAATACAATTACTTCAGCCAATTTTTGTAAATATTCGGCTGTGGTTTCTGTCAAAGTCAATGTGGGCAGGAGGGTGACCTTCCTTCCAGTTCAGTCAAGTGACAAAGGCAGCCCTTGGAGCATTTCCATCAGCTCCAGACCCCCAGTCTTGCCATACAGCCATGCTGCCATCAGCTGCCTTTCTAGCACACAGCATGGCTTCTTTGTAGATCTACAGACTGGTATTTTCTGGGGAGTGCAAATTGCTAAAGCCCTTTGCACCTCAGCTGGGTTGTATTTTCTGTATAAAACCTCCCAATAATCTTTGAACTAGTCAAATTTCAATTATCTTGAACAAATTTATTAATGCAGGCTGCTGACATATGGCACATTTTTCTGAATGTCAAAGGAAAAAATAGAGTGGTTACTTTCACATCAGCTAAAATTTCTTTTCTACCATTTACAGAGAAACTGCAGAGAAGTGCAAAAATTGGTTGATTCAGAATTAGTGCCCTACATTAGCAATGTCACAGGAGCAGCTGACGTGTGCAGCAGCCATCTTTGTCAGGACAATGGATGATGTGTGTGAAGAACCTCGAGAGCCTCAACATATCTACAGTTGAATCTTAAGAGCTTCTGGATAGATGCTTCAGAGGACCAAGGATTTATTTTGGGAGGAGAAGCATCAAATGCAGATCTGTAAATAACGGCAGAGACATCTGTCTGCCACTGTTGTCAGGATTATGAAGGAACTGACTGGGGGGGAGTTAAAGTTGCTGATGACCACCCAGGGAGCTCTGCAGACTCTGTCTCTCCTAGAAGATATGCAGGGATCTGGCTACTTCCTCTGCATTTGGCAAATCTTCTCTAACTACTGCTTAGTCAAAAGGCTGGTTTCAGTCAGTTGAGAGGGATGGCAGAGTGGATCCAGCAGAAAGTGTCACATGCTTTGCAGCTATATTATACATATAATATAATCCAAACCGTATTGTGCCCCAAGGTTTAATGCCCATAGGCATGGAGAGAGTGCGGCACCTTGAAAGCTGAGTCAAAAATGCACAGGTCTGAGGAATACGTCTGGCCCTTGATCCCATCTTCTGAGATTAGGCTGCTTAGGAGGCTAGAAGACAGCTTTCTGCCCAGCTGACAGCCACAACCAGGACAGAGGAAGCCTGCTACTATTGAAAAAAATAGCATGAGGTTCACTTTTTCCTTTGTAGAGGAAGTCTACCCATGTCTAGCTCTTACTGAATGACGTACTGGATACAGCATCCTCACAGAAAATAAAAGATGAGGGGAAGTTTCTAGTTTCTTTTCCACTTGGATCAATTCAAGTCCATGTTTTCCTCTTTCATGTCCTAAGTGATGGAGGTGTTCATGCTTTGACACCTCCACAAAATAAAAAGTAATGAAAGATTCAGGAGATCAGGAAGAAAAAAGACAGCTGCTTAGTTGATAGTATATTTTCTGAGAAAGGAATTTATATATTCTAGTACAACAACAAAGGGTCTCCCTGTGTTTTTTTTTATGCTATGACTGTATAAAACAAAATTAATATGCAGTGCTGGGAGAAGGAACATCTCAGCCAGGTCTACTTCCATCATGAATCTATGACAATACTCCAGTGACTTAAAGTTAATCATAACACCCCATGGCTATTATAGAAACACAATCAACAAGGATCAGGCAGGTTTATCATCTTTAATAAGAAACTTATTTACATCCCAACTGCCATGGTAAGATTTGTCCTCTGGAGTGGGTGCAAAGGCTCAGAGGGCTCTCCTTCTAGTCAGCAGGGAAAAGAATGCTCTTCTAGAGATGACTGTGAGCAGAAGGAAAACCTGGCATGTCTCCAGGGCACTCTGCCTTCCAGCTTCTCAGTCTCCCAGCTTCCCGGGGGTTAAGTATTCTTGAAAGAGAATTTACTGGAATGAAACAATTACAAACCATGTGGTTACTAAGAATATACATTAAAAGATGAATATGCACACATATAATATATATTTGAAATAATCGTGTCTTTATAATAGAATCTCTGTAGCTGGAAGAAGAATAGACAAATAACCATAAGGCACATAAGAGATCTATGAGACCTATGCTGAGTTTCCTGCTGTATTCTATTTGACCCAGGAAAACGTTTGAAATATAACATCCAGCTCCCACTGGCCTGCATTATTCATTTTGTCACAGAACCTTAAAGATCCCATCAGGCTTAGACCTGGTGATTTTGTATCTCTTAGTAGCTTTTCATTCTTCAAACATACGTGATTACCCTCATACCTAACCTCAGCGAGTTATTGCCATAATAACTATGTTAAACAAATGATTTTAAGGTGAACAAACACTATGTTACTAGAGCTCTTGAAGGTGAGAAGAACTTCCATTATTGTTTTCACAGAACTCCATTGTAGAAAGAAATATTTTAAATTCAATTTAAGTTAAGGAGACTGTGACTAAACCACAGCCAATCAATATGAAATAAATTGAGTTTAGAGTGAACCTTCCTTAAAAGAAAAAATAAATTAAATTCAGGCTATTTCTTTCAAAAAATAAATGCAGGAGATCAACTAACAATTTTCTAAAGCATATTTTTATAGTGAAGAAAACTAGAGGTATTTTGGTTGATTTTTTTTGAGGGAATGGCTTTCTCAGAATAAATGTGGTTTGTTAAATCAAAGTGCTGATTGTGCTGAATTTTTCAAGGGAAAACTGTAAAAATGATTCATTTGACATTCTGTTTGTGCTGTAGGACTGAAGTACATGGTAATAGGAAACAAAATATCACTTAATGTTTTCTGAGCAGCATTGGATTAGATGTTAGTTTTGACTCTTCTTGCTGTCTTTGTTAAGGTCACATCTTACCACTCACAGTAACTAAATATTGGGAAAAAGAACCAGTGTTTTATAATACCAAATTTCAAAGTCTTCTGTGAATATGTTAAATCAGCAACTGTCTGTAATACATTAATGCGCCTTAAATGAATGTTAAGATAACCCTTTGTACCCAAACATGCATCCAGGTATGCAGGCCCAAATTTTTCCCACCCAGTATATCCATTGAAGTGGGGCAACTGAATTAGAACCTAACCTGTTAGTGGGGAGGGCACCTCTTGAGGACCACTTCAGGTGCAGTGGGGTTTAACTGTTTTTAAGGTAAGTAGCCCCTGTGGAGATGTTGTTGTAGATGGCAGTTTTGATCAGAGGTCCCTATATGCCACCTCAGTATCAGTCTAGGCATGTAAACCGAGGTTTGGGTCTGGGCCACGTTTTCTCTTTAGGAAGAGGTGCAATGGCTTTTTAACAAAGCACAAACCAACTCTGTCATACCACTTCCTCCCACTGAGAGATGGAGGGTTGGGTGGGTTTTTTTGCAACGGCTCAAATAATTTTTTGAAGTGGTCTCCTGCTACTTTTTGTTGTGCTGAGGGACATGGTTTAGTGGTGTTGATACAGCTAGGACAAAGGTTGGACTTGATGATCTTGAGGGTCTCTTCCAGCCAAAACTGTTCTATGATTCTATGTCCAGAGAAAGACCTCAAAACCCAGGTTACACTGAGAGTTGTCATTTTTAATTATTACAGCCCAGATAAGCAAACAATAAAGCACAGACCAGTAAAACAAAACTGGGCTTTCAAATATTTCAGAAGTATCTATCAAGTTTCAATCTGCGTCTCCCTCTCAAAATACTGGCAGGCCAGATAATTTTGTGAGTAGCCAAGTAGCCAAGATCTGCTGTGTGACAGTGATGATCTGCAGGATGGTACCATGAGGAGATACTTCCCAAATCACAGCAGGTCACCCACCCACAGCAGGGTACACCCCACACAGAGTCTGTTTTCATGGGGAAAACTGAACCAGGTGCTCCTTCTGACTCCTCTGCTAGCATCCCTCTCCTCTTGAGGCTGGACACTCAGGCTTTGTGAGATCTGGTATAAATTTGTATCAACTGCATCCCTAAGATTAAACCATCTCTCTTATGTTCTCCTGTGAGAAGCATTTCTCATGTCAAATTTTACAACTTTTTAGGATTTCTGCTTTCTTCTCCTTGTGTTTCCTGTTGGCTACATTTTGTGATCCTGGCTTGATGGCATATGCAAATTTATGTCCCAGGATCTGTCATAGAGCATCTTAGAAACAATCACACTACTTAAACTTCAGACTCTCAGTGTCCATATCCTTAAGATTTAGCCATGCCAAAACTGAGGATTATGGTGACTAAATTATTTTATGTATTGCAGTAGGAGTTCAACACCTAAACTGGCCTGAAAATCTGCACCTGGGCTGTCAGCAGCTGCGTGGTTAAAACTGTTACATGTGGTGTGTAGAATGTGAATTCAACGCACCGTAATAAAACTGATGGTCAGAAAAAATATTCTAGCTGTAGGCTTTTTTCCTACAGAGGATTAAAGTTCTATATATGTTATTATACCTACTAAAAGGTAGTGATAAAATTAATTAATCTCTGTACTTCCACGAGAATGGATGGTTTTAAGTATAACAAACATATTTTCTCTTATCATAGTACAAATTGTGATTCATGCTTTATGAGGCTAAACATTCCTTAGTAATATTACGTGAAAATAATAATGTATGAAACAAAAATCAGAGGATAGATGATAAGCATAGAAATATTTTAGTCGGTGATTTTGATGGTCTGACCCAAAGCTACATGAAGTCAATGGTAAGATTTGCTTGCTTTCAATAGGCCTTGCATTGAGCTGAGGTACCTTGCAGAGAATTACACCACAAGCATCTTGAGACGTTGATAGGTGTCCCTGCCATGCTAGAACATTCCTAAAATAGATCAGAAGGCATGCATTGCAAGCAAAACCAAGCTTTGAAGAAGCTTGTGTCGTCATCTAAATACAAAAGGTATCTAATAAGCTGCTAAGCTTTTAGATAACCAACAAATATCCTATGTGAGCTGGCATTTAACAATATCTATTATATGTTATAGAAGGCATATAGAATTTGTTCATCAAATTTTATGCTGTGCTAGAAATGAAGTTGTTTAGGCTATAATATCCTGCTAAGCAAACATAATCTTCCCCAGCACCAAGGTCAGGCTTGTACACAGGGGGAGCTATCTAGCACCAGCTGGAAAAGAACAAAGACTAGCAGGATGGACTCACTGTAAGAGTATATAAAAACAAAAAATAATTGACAAGAACCTAGTGATAAAGGACCATCTGGTGATGAAAGGCCCCTGTGGAATTCGAGGACAAAGATATCTTACGAAATGTGCTGCGAGCAACTAGTTTTTGAACCAAGGTAAAAGTTTATCGTGAGGAAGACCTACGGCCTTCGTACCTGAAGACCCCTGCCCAAGACCACCAGGAGGCACTGCGCAGGTGTCAAGAGGAGGAGCAGCCGACAAGCATCTAATGAATATGTAACTTTCTTTGCATATAACCAAGGTATCTGCCCCTGCACGGGTGCAGCTGTGGTATGAGCACTCCTGGTGAGAGCTGCTCCCCGCTGCCCAGCGCTGTTTTGCTTACTCAGCCGCTTGCTAAATTTAATAAATTTTATTAATCACTTAAATTCTAAATTGGCTCCTGGGTTTTATTCCCACAATTTATAACAGTATCAGGTGTGAGGATAACTTTAAATGTTCTTTTACCTAGACAAAAGATTAACTGTCAGCTAAAAATTTGCATGTATATCACTAATAATTGAAACCATGTACAATTTTCAGCAAAACTAGTCTTTTAGCAGAGGCAGCCAAGGTTTGGGTTTGTAGTTGTAAGTGAGAACAGGACACAAGGAAAACCGCTCTGACATTACCACCTGCCGATCAGCATCCTAGACTCTTTTATGAGTCACTTTGAAATAGGAAATCTGATACTAATTCTGAGTTTCAGGTTGTTTGAATCTTCCATTTGTAGTAATTCTCTGGTAGTGACATGATGTATCTCATTTCCCGCTGGCTTTATGCTGACAAAGACAGCCTCTCTACTTGCTCCTATTTACTGCCATCCTGGCAAAGGACAGATACTTGAGGCTGGCACCTGGTTGCAGTCATACATTGAAGTGGCTGTAAAATTCATGACTCTGTTCCTTCATCTAGATCCAACCACACAAACCTCATCTGCATGTGCCATGAGTTAAGAGGTACAGGTCCGTGTGACAGCAAGGTTGTTAGTGTTCCAAATTAAATCAGAAATTCTGATCTGGTGGAGGCAGCCCTTGTCCCAATCATCCTAACTTATTCCGTACTAAACTATTTTCCTTCCCTTAGCCTCGAGGCAGCTGGAAGGTAATGCTGCACCTTCTTGCTTATTTCTGCTGCTTGATCTTACAGACAGAGATTTTTCTTTATCACTCAACCAGTTCCAGATGTCTGGATGTTTATTTCGTCCCAGGCTGGGGCTTTGCTGCAAATCAGTTTGACAGCCAAGTGCAAAATAGATTTTCCTTGGCATAATTCAGGTGCCTAACTCACTGAAATGGCAATTTAACTCAGCAATAACACTGTTAAATACAGCATTTTAAACACCGTGCAGACTGTATTGCACATTCATTTTTAATTTTATTCTGCATTGAAATTGATGGGAACAGGGATACTAAGTACACTTAATGAGTCAGATTAATAGTTAGGAGCTTATTTCTATTATTTTCATTTTTAGGTAGAGGGGATTAAAGAGTAACTACTTCTCTGAGCCTTAGTACTCTTAGTTATGACAGATTATTTTATGCTTATATTGAATAATTTAATCACCACAGTCATTGTATTGACAATAGCAAAGCAAATTACAAATATCTTGCATATTTTTGCATATACTTCCACCTTGTGCTCCACTGGTGGAAGTGTGAGGTATGTCATTTTCTGAAAATTACAGAATTACATTTAAATCTTAATTTATATTGAAACCTAACCTGCTGAATTAGTACCTATATTGTTTACTGGGCTCCTGCTTTAATGCTGGATTTTCTGAACAGATTCAAAGGTGTTGTGGCTTTCCTCAGGTATGTGAATTTAGCCAGTGGGGTTTCCTACCCAGATCACTTTTCACAGACTGGTATACAAGATCCCCGTGGAAAATGAAGTCTTGGCTACATGTGATTTCCTCAGTATTTAGAAGTGAGATATTAACTGTTGTTACAGACTTCTATTCTTCTAGTTCTTCAGGAGTTTGTGTATGTGTTTTTCCTACAAACATGTTTTTTGAGAAAGTGGGAAAAGAGAAATAAAGTATAAACTAGAGCAGCTGATAAAAACCTATTAGCACACGGCAGGAGATTTGAATTCAAGTTCTTCCTTGTTTTGATGGAAATGTCATACCACCATCCCATTCAAAAAAGATGTTTCAGATCCTTATTCAAAAAAGATTTGTAGTTCAGCCCATGCCCTTCTATAAAGTAAAGGTAGGCCTCTTGAACAGAAAGTCAACTCTCCAGGCATAATAAAACCATATGTCTTAAAGTTAGCCATAAATCTATTTTCTGCTAGGATTCTGGGTAAACAGAGCTTATCAACTTTTTCCTGAAATCCATGGTTCTGTAAGGATTCTTCCTCAGACAAGAAAGATTATGTGGAAATCTGCCAGACTGGCTGCAGTTGCACCTTAGACGTGACTGCGCATCATGGCTCGCTCTGCAATCCTCACTGGATGTGATCGGCAAAGGCTTGAGAATCAGTTCTCTGAAGATTTGTTGTGAGCTGGAGCAGTTCTGCAGTTTCCCGCTGCATGGGGAAGTTGCTCTTCAGCAGGGAAAAGCCTAGCCTTTTCCCAAGGCTTCAGGTCCAGGTCATTGAAGCAATCACTGGACTGAAGGTGAAGGCTTTCCAAGTCATCGCTCTATCTACCAGAGACAGGGAGGAGGGGTGGCAGCTAAGCACTTAGAGAAAAGTCCTTAGTTTAAAAGACTGGGTTTCTGAAATGAAGACTACTCTGTGCCTCTGCTACCAAGAAAGCGACACAGACTTAACAAGCATTCAATTAAGGCAACGTGAATACAAAAGATGTACTTGTAACTCCTGAGAGTGAGTGCTTCTGTAGGTGGTAAAATCCTTTTCTCCACTTTCTGAGTATGCTGCTTTTATTTTAATAATATATTTTTTCCTAGACTTTTTATAATCTTCATTATGACTTACTGTGTACTAAATATAATAGGATCTGATACTAGTAAAGTCAGAAAAGGCCTTGGTTGTGTTTTAAATGAATACAGGATAGAAGAAAATGTATATTTCACAGTCTGGTCTTGCCTTTGTCTAAATAATTATTAGAGTTTCCAGCTGGTAAAAAGAAATATTGCTGCTCTATATCATGGTTTTACCTTGGTACAATACAGATTTCAGTAGCAGTGACTTGCTTGCACACCAATGTGGAGCAGATGGAGAAAATTAATATGGCTGTATTTAAGTCCAGAAATAAGATGTGTACACTGAAGAGCAGCAGCTCCAAACCAGTTGTGTTTTGTTAGGCAATAGAAGGAAAACACAGGAAAAAGTAATTTCCAGGTTTACAAAAGTTTACTAAAATATATGGATGTTAGAGGTAGGCATGACATTAGAATTCCCAGAAGTAAGAAGACAAGACCAGGCAATGTTTGTTTACCTCTTAAACCAAAATCTTTGTCTCTTTCCAGAGAAAAGGCAGATTCTGGAGCTTTCCTTGCCTTCCTTTGCCACCCTAATTCTCCCAAGGCTGTTCAGTTCCTGGGTCTTTAGTTTGCATAGAACATTTGTCTGGTACAGCAAAGTGTTGAATCTTTTAAGAAGCAGAACTGAAAAAGAGAAAGGAAACAGGAATGCAATGGCTGTGCTATGCACACAGGTAATATTCACACCTGCTGGGGAATTGGGCTTCACGAGGGATGTAGTCCACTCCCAGTGAGAGCCAGCAAAATTCTTCCAGACAGTTTGACAGGAGCATCAAACTTCCATCCAAGAGGAGCACAGGACTCTTCAAACTTAATTTTGATCCATTATGGTAACTAACACACATCTGTAAATGATAACAAAGGCTGAAAAAGTTAATTTTTGTTCCACATTTTGAATCTTATTCCTAAACCCTACGTTGATCAGGTCCATGGTATTTTTTTGGTTTTTTTAAACCTCCAGAATGTTTACTCTAGCAATTGCATTGATTATATCTGGTGCATAAGGAACAGTTAATGTCAAAGAGCATTACAGAAAATGTGCTATCTTTCTGAATTTTATCCAGATATTTGCTGTATAACACTGGCAGTTTAAAG
>NW_009700694.1:30390-55359 GCF_000703405.1 Apaloderma vittatum | reverse complement strand
CTGCTGAATACTTAAATCATTTGGAAAACAAATCAGAGGCTTCAGTGGGACTTCTCTGTTTTACACCAGCTCGGAATTTGACCATGAGTATTTTAGAATAGGCCAATCAATAGGAAAAACTTCTAGCTGGTATGTGAAAAATAGTATTCAACTGCCAGTTCAGTCCCTAAATTTCCTGGTGTAATTTTTGCAAAGCGTCTCAATGTTTTTAGTGGCAGCCCAGGTAACAGTTACAGGTTCTGCTCAAAGCAGCTGCTGTGGCCTCAGATGCTTTTGGGGCAGGAGAGGAAGGAGATGGGAAGTATGTGAAAGGGGGAAAAATGGGAAAACAGTCATGTGGGACTTGTGTGCTGGGATCACTTGTCTCAGCAGACGGGTAGGGAAAGGCAAAAGACTGACTATCAACATTGAGCCAAAGGAAGAAGTCCAGGTGACTGTCAAACCAATATTCCACACACGTCATCCTGGGAGTTGCTATGAGTGAAAATAGAACTTAGAATAACAGAGTGCCTAAAATTAGCACCAGCTCTCTGATGCTAACTGAATTCTTAAATGGGCACAGGAAGAGTGGTGGTGCCAGTAAGGGATGGTCTGTGTAGGATGTCAAGGTATTGGTGCTCGTTGTGTGGACCAAGTATATAACAAGTAGACAGCAAAAGTCAAATATCCAACCTGAGCAAACACTCAGCACAAGTCTGGCCAACATCTGTCCCCACTGAGGGTCCACAGCATTACCCAAGTATGGGCTCATGTCAGAGGTGCTGACAACTGTCTTTTGAGTAACAGCCTCAAAAGCATTTATAGCCTTTGCTGTGAATGGTTAGAGCATTTACTCAGGGGCTGTGGTCAATGTCAGCGGCAAGCTGTAGAATTTAGTTTTCTTCTTGCTTCTACTGGCTATAGTGCTAACATTTTACCTTGCTGACTTGATAGATTTGGCCTGTGATTGCATGGTATTTTGGGTAAAACAGAACATTCAAGGCCAAACAGGAGAGCTAAAATAATCTTAGGCTTGGTTTTCTACTTTTCCCCAGTGTCTACACATATGAGGCTGCTGGTGAGCTGCTTTCACGAGACACCCTAAAACTGATACAGTAACCCAGTAATATCGTTCACTTCATCTGTTCTTGCCAACTTTTTTTAGTCATATGGAGAATGGAAGGAAAAGACCATTTGAAAGACAGCACATTGGCATCTCCCCATCTTGAATTCCTACCTCTCAGCAGCTTGGCTTGTGCAGCAAGTCTGCTGTTCTTGGCTGGGTCTGCAGCAGCAGGCACACAAATGGCCCAGGTGGAATTATTTTTAAACTGATTTCTGTATCAGCAGAAATTGCAAGTTGATCTGTAACTCCAAAAGAGCATCAAATCTTTCTCATGCCCACTCCCACACTGAGCTCGCAACTCACTTTCCTGGTTAAATCTTTACTCAGAGAAATCAACACCAGGTGGATGAGTGTCTTAGAGTGTGCATTCATTAGTTACTGCTGCCATAGCACAGGGAAGGTGCAGAATGCTACATAAGCAAGTAATAATGCTACTAATATATGCTATTATGAAGGCTATTAGTATACCAATTAGCATTGCAGAAAATTTGGTGTCATTAAACACATATTAGCGCTTTAGAATGAACTATCAACGTGACTGGTCCTGTGCAATCTTGTCAGATGTAGTTTTAGAGAAATGTGGTCACTTCACAGCTTTTTAGTGCCAGGACTGTACTCTGTGGTGGGATTTGAAGAGCAGTAAGGGCAGAGGTGAACATCACCGCGGGGCCAAGCATTGAGCACAGCACTGCAAGCACTCTCAGGGGCTGCCTGCACCTTGCTCTGCTCGCGCCCTGACCCATGACGCAGCTGCCTTCCCCATGCTAGTGAGGTCCTGGGCAGGGAAAGGAATGGCCATGACATGTACCTGAACTGTGTCCAGATGGAGTGTCTGAACAGTGCAAAGCTTTGGAGGAAAGGGGAAGGCGGGGTTGAGGTGTGACCTCTGGGCTCTGTGACCTCAACTGCTCTGCAGTGGGTTCAAGCACTGGTAGGTGAGTTGCTGGGCTACTTGATGGTTGCCATCAAATAGCTCCTTGGCTGGTGTATTGGCATCCAGCTTTGCTAACTTCTGCACATTTACCCTTGCTTTTCAGTACCTGAAGGATTTCCTCCAGTGCTGGGTGGCAAAATACAAACTAGAAAAGAAATAATAGCTTTTCATTTGTGAAGAAGAGGATTTGGCTGGGGTTAGCTTGCACATGGGTTTCTCATGCCCACTGTTTCTGATTGAAAATTTTGCCTGGCATTTCTATTCATGTTCCTGGCTACAGATGAGACCAGATAAGTGACATCTGAGCATTGAGTCTGATCCTTTCAAGAAACGGCAAATCTATTTTTTGCATGCTGCAGATCCAATGTATCTCAAACACAGCAGATGTTCTCTGAAGATCAGCTATAAAACTTCTGGCCCAGAAAACCAACACTTTTAAGAGATGCTGAACCACTGCTCAAGCCACATTAGGTTTAACCTATGTGGTGTGGAGAAATGACTGAATACTCGTAAAGCCAAATGTCAGTAAAAGCTTAATGTCTATTGTTCTTAATAGGCGGCGGGTTTTAAGTCATTTGCACAATTATTCCAATAAATACTTGTTCTTTTACAGTGTGTCCAGCCTGTGACTCTCGAAATGCTTCACAAAGACCATAAACAACCATTTTACAGATAGTCAAGCTATAGTCCGAAGAGACACTCTCACAGCTGGCTGATGAGAGCCAAGAACAAGACAAGAACCTCTGGACCCTAAATGAGCATGCTACTCCCAAAGTCAAAGGATGAACAGGTTCCCACCTTAACACAAACCACTGTACACCGGGCAAAAGAAGACATTTCCATGCACAGTGCAGGGAGGGCCCAATGGATAAGAGGTCCTTTCCTTACCTCAGAAATCTATAATGTTTCCTCCAAGGTCTTTCTCATGCTTTTTTCAGTGTCTGCATTTAAAAAAAACCCCACTGGCATAGTTCTTGTCAAGTCAGTGCAGTTAAGGCAGCCTACATCTGTCGAAATCCTGATCCTATCTGTCCACAGGAAAAGCAGCTGAACATGAGGAAAGGAACCAGAAATGACCTTTGGTCTATCTCTACTGAGCACTTCCATTCGCTTAAAAAAACCCAACAACACAGACAGAGTTGCATAAAAAGAACTAAAAATGTGAATTACTATCAGCAGGGGTTTTCAGAGTTTGCCAAGTGATGCTCTGAGCAGTTTATCTGTCTTAACCGGCTTAGCTAAACTAATGTTTTTTAACTGGTAAAAGTAGCTTTAATTCACCCTGTCTTCCTTCACTCCTAGAGTGACTCAAACCAACTTGAGCAAAGGCGTTTGGAGTAAATGTGCCACTGGGAGGCCACTCACTTGAAATGCACCCCTTTAGCTAGTCCCCAGCAACCACCTGCTCATGGTTCCAGAACAGAAGACTCCTGAGCCCATGGAAGCAAGCCTCAAAAGATGGTCCTCATGCTCAAAATCTAGAAAGCCAGTAGAAACTCAGCTGCAAAGCATCTCTAAAATCATAGAATCATAGAATTGTCAGGGTTGGAAGGGACCTTAAATATCATCCAGTTCCAACCCTTCCGCCATGGACAGGGACATCCCCCACTAGATCAGGCTGCCCAGAGCCCCATCCAGCCTGGCCTTAAAAACTTCCAGGGATGGGGCTTCCACCACCTCTCTGGGCAACCTGTGCCAGTGTCTCACCATCCTCATGGGGAAGAACTTCTTCCTAATGTCCAATCTGAGCCGATTCAACTCTAGCTTCAAGCCATTCCCTCTAGTCCTATCGCTACCCAACATCCTAAAAAGCCCCTCACCAGCTTTCTTGTAGCCCCCTTGAGATCCCGGAAAGCCACAATAAGGTCTCCTCGGAGCCTTCTTTTCTCCAGACTGAACAACCCCAACTCTCTCAGTCTGTCTTCATAGGAGAGATGTTCCACCTCTCTAAATCCCTGTTAAGTGAGTGGCTCTGGTGATCTGCCTCGCTGTCACAGGCTGTTCACCGACCAGCACTGCTCTTGTAGAGCCTGCTCTGGAGCGGTGGAAGCAAAGCCTTCCTGGGCACACACCTTTGGGTGTACGGTAACACTGGGAGAAGAGCTATGAACCTCCCATGTGGTGTCTGGCCAGTTCACAGTATTAAAACCTGAGCTATGGACTCACACAGCACTGTGAGAACTGTCTTGTCTAGATGTAATATTGCATATGTTGTAATATTGCACACGCAGAATTCAACAGAAAGGAACTACTGTCTATGGAAAGGTATTTCTGTATCTTGCCACCAAATCTATGAACTAGAAATTGGCTTTAGCTGTAGCAGATAAGCTTTATTTACGTATTTTTTCTACTTCTTGAATATAATACAGTAACTGAATTTTACATTAAAATCTTTACATTTTTCTGTTTCGCCTTTTTTCAGGATAGGTTAATCAATAATACCCACAATTTTATCGTGTTATCTGAGTGACTTGATCTCTCTGACCAGATCAATCAAATTCTTTCAATCAAGCTTCAAGGCAAGTGTTAATGGGGAAAAATGTAAAATTCACTTTTGAGAAATTTCCTGTCCATTCAAATAAAATTTGCTGTTTCCTTAAGAGGTTATTCAAATAAAATTTTCTCATTAAAATATTAATTGGAAATAGACAGAAAAGGGTCATGAACAGAGTCACACATCTACTGAAATCTGCCCAGAGGTATGTCATTACCTAGTTTCTCAAACAGAATTTGTAGCCCTGATCAACTTATTGCATTGAGAAATATGGCAAGATAACATTTCCAATCTTCCCTTTGTTCAGTGGAAGATTTGATGGCCTAGAAATGAATAAATATAGTGAGACCTATGACTTTTTCATGTCATATCTTGGGAAAGGAGTACTTCCAAAATAAGGTAAACCTCTCTAGTAATTGAAAATAGAAGAGTGACATCGCCTTTCTTTGTTCCAGACTTCACCATTGAGGAAATATTTTTACACAATGCAATTTGAACCTGTTTCCAGGATGACTCAAGAGATGGAAAAAATGTTTTCCAACGGTGTTTGCCTTGCATTGAGGAAATATTTTTACACAATGCAATTTGAACCTGTTTCCAGGATGACTCAAGAGATGGAAAAAATAAAAATGTTTTCCAACGGTCTTTGCCTTGGTAACTCTGCGTCCCATTGCTGTCTTCCAGGTCTCTGTTTTCCAAATGGTTCCAAGTCCCTTTCTGTGCTGTGGTGCCATGGACAGTAGACCAGGCAGCTGGTGAAGCAGCACAGGAACAGGGTCAACAAACCAAACTCCTTCGTGCAATTAGCCCAGCCATGCAGGGAGAGGGAATCAGAAGTGCAGCCTGTTCACACTGATTATCTTCGATTTTGCTCGTGAGGAGTCGGATTTGTACAGCTCCAGGACAGCTCTAGGACAGCTCTGCCCTGTTTCTGCTGAACAGAGTTTCAGAATAACCAGAAAAGAATATATCTGAGTCTGCAGCAGCACATCAGCGTGTGGGCAGGGCTGCCATGGAGGTGCTAAGGCTGCCTGAGCACCCCCATAGCCTGCTGTTCCACAGCGTGGCTCGCCAGTGAGTTGTGTCTTGCTTGACAAGGGAGGCCTGGTGCACTAGTTCAGGAAGAGCCCTGTAAAATATACAGACATGCTCACCTCACACTTGTCTGTCACACTTTGGATTCGTGTCACCATTTCAAAAGCTTGCACCTTTTCCAAAGGCCTGTTTTCATTCTCTTTACAACTCTGGTCAGGGACTTGAGTTTTCACAAGGCGTCGAGTGCTTCCGTCTGCATACCAAGAGCCCTCACCCCTCCTGGTTTTGAAGGCTGGGAGGAGGTTGGGATTGCTTTGTTTACTGTGTCAGAGTACATGCTGTAACAAGTGAATGTGGGCATACGTCGCGTGCCACAAACTTCACTCTGTGCCACTTGGAGGACTGGGAGAACTGGGTTTCTGCCAGCCTGTATAAAGGTAAGGTAGCCTGGGAACAGGTAGTTCTGGTAGCTCTCTCCTGCAAAGCCTTGTAAGCAGCAGACCTCATCAGAACCAGGTAAAAAAGACTACATGAATTTGCTTATTTTGGTTTAAGCCTGCTACTGTTTGAGCTGGGTCATTCCCAAACTAAGGGTGGGATTCAGGTATATCCCACCTGGCCCCCAGCTACTGCCCAAGAGGGACATGGGTCTCCTGTGCATCCTGTGTGATTCCTGCCAACCCAAGGGAGGTACCTGGGAAAGAACAGAGCAGTTATACTGTACATAGACAAGTGAATCATCACCAAGTGTTTTTTCACCTGTTTGCACTGGGTTTTGGGGGGAGATGGGGGTGTTAATCTGCATAAATTTGCATTTAGAAAAGAAATGTCAGTGTCCTAATAGGTAAGGACACTCACAAAGGTGGCTTGTTTTGCTACACTCAATAAAAAATGGCATTAGTATCAATCGCAGTGGGCTAAGATGCCTACACCTGGCACGCAGATACTACCAAACTAAAAATACCAGTGCTCAGGTATATCCTAGTGCTCTGGACTGCTACATTCCTTCAGCGCATCAGGCGTTCCTAGTCATGTCTCATCAATGCCTGACCCCTTTTGCCACCTGGCTACTGGGAGACCTATTTCACACTTGTGACTTGGTAGGATTCTTTGGAAGTCTCATCTATCTGATTGCCAGAAGGTCATTTGCTAAGTGTTCTTAGAGCATATCTCCTGGACATTTGAGGGACAGCCAGCTCATGATGATAAATCCCAACTCTACCTCATTTTATTCAACACGCTAGTATCGTAGGAAATGTGTTTGAAAAACCCGTGTGCTAACCTTGTTTGGAGCAGAGACTTAAATCCAGGCCTCCTGCTCTTGGTGAATCTTTAGATAGTGATGCAAAAAACAAGATAACTTTGCTGAAACACTACAGTGGTGGGAAAACCTGGGGTTTTCTTCTTTGTACATGTAATGTGATTTTTTTTTTCAGATGAGAAAGACAAAGAGGAGGGTGTTTGGGCTGTGAAGGCCAGCTGCTCCAAGAGGGATGGAGGGACAGTTGGGTGACCCCCCGACAGGCCATGCCCTCACCAACAGGCATAGTCCCATGGGGGCTGGACAGGGCAGGCAGAGCCAGTTGCTGCTGAAAAGTCCTACTGACAGCCCCAGTTGAGACAAGTGACAAGCCAGGTTCAAGGGCTGTTGGGAGAGTACAGTCAGGAGCAGCAGGAGATGAGGTTGGAAATAAGACGACAGCACGGGCCCAAGGGGCCCACCCAGGAGACAGGGCTGGAGATGGGCAGCCCCACAAACATCTCTGGAGGAAGGACCAACAGCCCCAAGCTGAGCCGAACTGGGGCTTCTGGACCATGGGCTGCAGTAGAGTGAGGCCCCAGGACAGGCAGAAAGGTCACCAATTTATGGATTTAAATGGTGCCAGGGCAGGTTCAGGTTAGATATTAGAAAGAATTTCTTTACTGAAAGGATTGTCAGCCATTGGAACAGGCTGCCCAGGGAGGTGGTTGAATCATCCTCCCTGGAGGTGTTTAAGAGATAACTAGATGTTGTGTTGGAGGACGTAGTTTAGTAGGTTGATAGGGCTCGGACAAGAGCTGGACTCGATGATCTTCAAGGTCTCTTCCAGCTGCAACTATTCTATGATTCAGGGCCACAATAGAAAAGTGTCTGAATCCCTTTTGCTGAACAATCACCACGGCATGGAAGATAAGAGCGCCAGGTATGAGATGATGTAAGATATATACATGGGAATATTTTGATGCTGTGATGTAGGTACCTCTCCTAATACCTTGGTGCAGCAGGAAAGAGGCTCAGGTTCTCCAAACTCCCAGCAATGTGTCCTGGCCAGGTGTTTATTTTGAAAAAGGCTGGGCAAGCCCATAAGGTGAAGGCTTTGCAGGACATGGATGAAGAGCTGGATTAAGACATCTTGGAACTGCCCTGGTTTTGGTCCTTAACATATTTTGTGGCCATATGAAAGTTGTCATGGGTTAGGGCTGGGCTAACACAGAACAAAAACAGTTATTTTTCACCTCGAGAAAGTTTGTTCATTCATCATCTTCATGAGATCTGGTGTGGAAATACTAGCACCAATTACTCCTAATACAAATTCTTTTTCTGTCTGGAATTTACATATTTATTAAAGCATTGTCTGCATCATTTAACCTTAGGGTTGAATAGAGAAAGATCAGGAATGTAGAGAAATAGAAATACAAGGAAAATGAAAACAGATTTGAGGGAACCTCCTCTAGTAACAAGCTAAATTAAGCAAAAAAAATAGCTCTACAGCACAGATTCTCTGCTGTCAAGCTTGGAACCCCCTCAAATTACTCTAGTATCTAAAAGTTTATGCACAGTCCCCTCATTTTTAGCACATTGTAGCATAAAGCTTCTAATACACTAAGTGGCCAGAAAAAAAAAAAAAAAAGAGATTTCTACACGGATATAGCATTCAACTTGAAGATATACATTGCTTCCTTTTGGAAAAAACACTTCTGGACTATGTGAGGGATATCTCCTAAAAGATGTTCCAGAGGATACTGAGCATAATTTCACAAATATATTGCTCAGTCTGTCAAATTTATTTACATGTACATAGGCCTGCTATAAACATTACATCACTGGTTACTGTTCTTAACAGTATTAGTGTTGATAACAAGACTGTGAGTCTGAGTTTTACTGCGTACATTAACTCCCATTGGTTTAGCATTATATGCATTAAAATATCTACTTAATGGACCAAAAGTAGGGGATACACCAAAAAAAAAAAAGAATTGACATTTACTTAAGATGTTGTCTTCCTACTAAATTAAAGTTAATGGTAATGGTAGCAAGATTTCGAAAAGTCATATTCTCTTAGAGAATGTGATGCTGGCAGGTAGACAAACTCCGTTGGTGCAAAATGGCAATGCCTGTTAATCTTTGCCAGCTCATTGTATTTGCACATGCTAACAGCAATAAAGAAAATGCTGTCGCTTGGCAGTATTCATATCAAGGTACTACAATCATCTTTTATGTAGTTGAGGAATGTATGAAATAGAATACCTTTTTGGCTATTGTGACAACAGCTATTTTTGATGTAAGAAAACACCCTGCAGCCTGAGTAGGGCTTGCTGCATCCCTCTCTGTCAACACACTGAGGAGGGCATAGTTTACAATAAATCAGTTTTTACCATTAGTTCAACTTGTAAGCAGCACAAAGCAGCCCATAATACAAATCAACAAAACAAGACTTTAGAAGTAAGAAAGCAAGTTTGATTTTTTTTAATTAAATCATAAATAAAATGTCATCTGTCAAAATACACTTCCTCCCTTTCCTTTAACCAGGGAGATGAGCAGAAAAAAAAGAGAAAAGTGCAAGAGGTAGGGTAGAAATGCAGGCAGTGGGTTAGGAATTTGTTTGCTTTTCCCTTGGATTAATCACAGAATATCAGGAGTTGGAAGGGACCTCTGGAGGTCATCTAGTCCAATCTCCCTGCCAGAGCAGGTTCACCTACAGCAGGTTTCACAGGGTGGCATCCAGGTGAGTTTTGAATGTCTCCAGAGACAGAAACTCCACCACCTCTCTGGGCAGTCTGTCAGTGCTCTGCCACCCTCAAAATAAAGAAGTTCCTCCTCATGTTTAGATGGAACTTCCTGTGTTCCTGTTTGTGTCCATTATGTCTTGTCTTGTCACTGGGCACCACTGAAAAAAAGCCGAGCCCCATCCTCCTGACACCTACTGTCCAAGTATTTATAAGCATTGATAAGAGCCCCCCTCAGTCTTCTCCAAACTAAAAAGCCCCAAGTCCCTCAGCTTCTCCTCATAAGAGAGATGTTCTAGTCCCCTAATCATCTTTGTAGCCCTTTGCTGTACCACCTCCAGCAGTTCCCTGTCCTTCTTGAACCAAGCAGCTCAGAACTGGACACAGTATTCCAGATGTGGCCTCACCAGGACAGAGGAGAGGGGGAGGATGATTTCCCTCGACCTGCTGGCCACACTCTTCTTGATGCACCCCAGGATGTCATTGGCCTTCTTGGCCACAAGGGTACATTGCTGGCTCATAGTCATCCTGGTATTCACCAGAACTCCCAGGTCTTTTTCCTCAGACCTGCTTTTCAGCAGCTCAGCCCTCAACCTGTACTGATCCATGGGGTTGTTCTTCCCTACAATGGGTTTTGTTCAATTTCATAAGATTTCTCTCTTCCCAACTCTCCAGCCTGTCCAGGTCACGCTGGATGGCAGCACAGCCTTCTGGTGCATCAGTCATCCCTTCGAGTTTTCTGTCATCACCAAACTTGCTGAGGGCACACTCAATGCCTTCATCCAGGTCAGTCCCTTCTTTCACATAGTGTAAACTTCCTTCTTCCACAGAGAGCTTTTTCAGAAGCTCTCTGCTCAACCATGCAGGTCTCTTGCTTCCCTTGCCTGATTTCTTGCTCTTAGGGATACATGAGAACTTGGAGAAAGTAGTACTTGAATATCAGCCAGCTCTCTTGAGTCCCCCTACCTTCCAGAGCCCTAGCCGATGAGATTTGTCCAAGCAGTTTCTTGAAGGAGTCAAAGTTAGCCTTCCTGAAGTCCAAGGTTTCAATCCTACTTGTCGTTCTGTGCATTCTACCCATGGTCCTGAACTCTGTATTCTCATGATCACTACAGCCAAGGCTGTCCCCAACTTTAACGTCTTCCACCAGTCCCTCTTTGTTTGTCAGTACTAGATCCAGTAGTACACCTCTCCTTGTTGGCTCCTCTATCACCTGAGTCAAAAAGCAATCATAAATACACTGGAGGAACCTCCTGGGCTGTACCTGCCTGACTGTGTGGCCTTCCCAGCAGATCCCAGGGTGGTAGAAGTCCCCCGTGAGCACCAAGGCCTGTGATTGTGAGGCTGCCTGTAGAAGTCCTCATCAACTTCCCCATCATGATCAGGTGGTCTGTAATAAACACAAGTGTGTCTCTCAGATTAGCCTGCCCCTTTAATCCTTCCCCACAAGCTCTCAACTCCCTCTTCACCTGCCCCAAGTGAGAGCTCAAATCATTCCAGTTGCTCTCTCACATAAAAAGTTGCAACCACCTCACCTTGCTGGCCTGCCTTTCCTAAGAAGGACCCAGCCACCCATGACAGTGTTCCAGTCATGTACCTGTCCCACCATGTCTCAGTGACCAACTGAGATCCTGGCCATGCAACCACACACAGGCCTCTAGCTCTTCTTGCTTATTCCCCATGCTACGTGTATCGGTGTAAAGTATTTCAGAGAGGAAGTCATAAGCTGGACTTGATGATCTCAGAGGTCTTCTCCAGCCTCAACAATTCTGTGATTCTGTGTGATAGTTGTACAAGCAGTGTGTAATGCCCTAAAGGGAACAGGTCTGGCCACAGCACAACCCCAGCTCAGAGCACCCACCAGCTGCAGAGGAGCAACCTGGCAGAGGAGCTGATCCTGCTCCTTGTCAGGGTGAGGTGTTGGTGCCCTCGGCCACGTTTGACCCTCAGAAACAGTGCAGTGCCAGGGCTTCTGAAAGAAACCTGCAGGCAAAAGGTAAAGCTTGGGGAGGGGGAAAAAAAAAAAGGGAAATATTTGGAACAACTATGAGAGATCTTACTTTTCAACTGCATTTTCCAGCACTTATGTCCTCTTACTTCCAAAGGTTTCAGATAATGCAACCCAGATGTTTCTCTGGCTATCACTTTAAAGACTCCAAAAGTGCGTTTATTTCAGTCAGGAAATGAAAAAATCCTTTTATAGCTGTTTCATTTCAGCAAATTATTTTGCCTTCAGCTTTTCAACTTATAAATAAATATAAAATGAAAAGTAATTTAAAAATATAAACCTTCTCTTTTTTTCAGAATATTTTAATATTGTTGCAACTTTCTCTCTCATTTTTACTGGAATTTTATGTTGGAGAAGAAGTAAACGTTTTAATGCATCTCAGAAATATGCTTAACTAAAATAAGTGCCCTTTTTAATGAAAAATGGCTTTTCTAGCAGCTCTACCTCCTGCAGTTTAAATACTACAGTCAAACTACTCTTTAAAACATTTGCTCGATGCATTCTGCAGAGCACTACATATCATTTGGTCATTTCCAGCCATGCAGCGAGGGTCTTTAACATCACAAATCCAGATATGTTTAGAATACAAATGAACACATTATGGGGATTTTTTTCCCCTAACATTTACACTGCAGACTTTGTGATCTGTGTTTAAGATTGTATTTTACCAACCAGCTCCAACAGATTTAAATAGAATTCAGCCACTGAAATTCTTTAAATGTCGAAGTAGTTCTGTAGGCCTAAAGCTTACTCCCTCTGTTTTAATTTATATTGATATTGGTAATTCAGGGATTACAGCACCGAAAATAGGAACAAGAAATGCCACCAAATCCAAGTGAGAACTGGGTTAGGGTTTTCTTTCAGCCTGTCATAGTCCATGCTCCTTGCAATAATTTCATTTTTTTAAAACTGGAAATAGAAATAGCAAAAAAGATATCCTACCAAAATCAAGAACAGCGAAACTACTGGAAATATCGTTATAAAACCTCACCTAGGAAAGTCGCCTGGTTCAGGAAATTTAGATGAGATTCCAGTTACAGCTGGACAGCTTTTCGCAAGCTGAACAAAGCTTCTGAATATCCAGGTCTCTGATTTTCCCCTTACTTATGAAAACATTGTTTTTAATATCTATACTTATGCATATAAGCACCAGGTATTATACTTTAACCAACAATTTAGGCAACATAGACAGTTTAGAATATAAGAAGGCCAAAAAGCGAGACACCGGGTTTACTGGCTTCAGGCATATTTGAAGGTTCTTCCCTTTGGGGCTTGAATGCTGTTAGGTTCCCATACTGCAAAGAGCAGATACCTCAGAAAACCTCTTCTCTAAGGGTCACAAGTCAGCTGTTCTTTTCTACCATGTATAAGCTGCAAAACTCTAAAAAACATTGCTATCCCTTGCCAATGTTGCATTTGCTATTGCTTCAGCAAAACTATTCTTCCCCCTCAATTTTCTGCTTCACTTCTGCAAAAATTCTCTATATCCCCTATCAAGAGGTTATATCCAGCTGAGTTCAATGGCAGACATTCACCCATCGGCAATCACAGCTGCTTCTGAAACTCTGCTTCGCTGAAATGTACCCCTGTGAGGTGAGCGGGATAATAAGGTTTTCTTTCTTGTAGCAAAACCTTTGCATGGGTCTGCTCCACATCGTCCTACAGGACTCAGCTAGTTAAGAATACCAACAACAGCCACAATAGCTAATGGGCTTGTAAGCTGATTTGCATAATGGAAAAATCCATACTAATGTTAACTAATTAACTTGGGAAAATGGCATTTGGGAGAACATATATTCTTCCTTTTGAAAAAGAGTAAAAGAACTAGAAAGTCCATATGATCACTTTATTGCCAAGAAGGCTGAGTATCAGGTTGAAGGTGGGGGAAAAAATTAATATTATTGTATTATAAAATCTGGTGATCCAAAAGAAAAATGTAGGCCAACTGGTAGGAAAATTTTACTGCAGATGCAGTAATATTGTGAATTCTTTGTGCAGAAATCTTTAAACTGTCACTTTCCATAGAGACATGTCAGAGCTATGGCAATCAACTGTGCAGGGAATTCAGTTTACACAGGACCACAGGCTGGTAGGGCCAGATTTCTAAAGGTGGAGATAGCACAGACTGAGCACTGGGGAGAGGACAAATAGATTATTCCAATCCAGCCCGTTCTATGATTATATGATTTTATGATTCTATGATTAATCCCTTGCACCAGGGCCCATGCCAGCCACTCTGTACCGATATCTGAGGGATTTTACACACCAGTACCCCGTCACTTCCCTCCATAAATGTAAATCACACTGTTCACCAGCTGCTATTACTCTTGCAATTGTCTACGAGGACAAAGATGGATTAATTAAAAGATTAGAAGAGGACTGGAACCCGGTTTGGAATAAGTCCCTTCAAAATATCTCATAATTTGGAACATGAACAGGGGTTTTGTTTGCAGGCCTTTCATGTGTGAACCTGTGAGGAGGTGTGGATTTACCTCCTCTGCCTGCCAGTTCCTCTGAGCCAGCTGATTTGAGCATCTGGGTCATTAAAACTTGGCAGCCAGAAAGGAGAGTGAGGGGCTCTTTACCTGCTGCCGTTTTCAGCTGTCTCTGCCACTGGTACTTATGGGTCCTGAGTAGCCTCCTCACTGTGGTAAAGAAACTTCAAAGAGCATCCCAGCCCCCCACCCAGGGACAGCTGGCCAGCACCCACTGTGAAAGATGCTTGAATGTTTGTGGCTTTAGGCATTTTGCTGCCTGACACATCTCATCCTTTACTGACCTACATTCATGTTTTTGCAGTCGCTTCAGGGCGTTCACAGACAGCTGCCTCCACTTTGAAGATGGAAATGTTATAAATGTCAAACACCCCTGTGGTTCTTTACGTGCAAATTTACGTTGTATCAGTCATTTGCATTATAGTAATCAAAACGATAGGGTTAGGATTCAGCAAAAGGTCAAAAGTCAGCATTTTCTGACTGAAAATAATGTGCCACTGAAAAATATTTGACCAACTCTAAACTGAGATTAGGTAGAATGATTGATGTATTTCACATGTCCTTTCCTCAGATATCAATATTTCAAAACTACAATGAAGTTGTTACACACTGCCTTCCTGTGGCTCCTGAAAACATTTTCACTCTGTTTCACCATAAAAATACATCACTGCAGAGCAGTTTCTCCCGTGATCCATTTACAAAGTAATCCTCTCCCTCAGCTCATGGCAATTTAATAGCCCTATTCCACTAAATTCTTTACATTCTAAATCTGTAGCTAGCTCTAGAGCCTGGTCCTACTCATAGTACAGTCAATGCAAAAGTGTACATTAATTTTGACGGCACAGATCCTTAGGCAAGGCATTTTATCAACTTTTTTTTTTAGTAAATAAATATATTTACTTGACCTGTTTAGTCAATACATTTATTCTCTTTCCATTATTCCTTTCTATTAGCAACTGATAATTTTTTACAATTTGGTTGCCTTTTTTACCCTCCCATCCTATTTCTGAGTATCTCCTTAATTGTCCCATGTAAGGTCAAATTCTTTTCCTTTCTCCCCTTTATTAATAAAATTTGTGTTATAAGAGGGTGCTGATTCTTTTCAACCCGTATTTCCATTCTGCAATATTTTGGTTTTACCTTCCGTGAACATACTCAGAGTTAAGAAAAGATCTCTGCTTGAATTTCCCTTGGAGACAAGGAGAGCCACTGAGTAAATAAATTGTATTCTCTGGGAAACAGAGTACATGTTCTGAGTTAGTGGCATTCTCAGGGAATTACTTGTAGTAAATTGCTCCAGTTTCACAGGCCAGTGAGCATAGGGTAAACTAGTGGTAACAATCAGAGAAGGAAGAATCTTTCTCCCTCAAGGAAAGATAGTTGGAGAAAAAGAATATAAAGCATTTGTTCAGTGGCTTCATCTACCTGCAAAAAAAATATTAATTTTATGTAGCGTTGGGACATCTCTACATTTGCAATATTGCACACTGATCTGAGCAGGACCCTACCCCAAAAACATGTTAAGTATTATAAGCGATTTAGGGAGAAAGAGCATGAATGGGGATTGGAAAGATCACTATATACATAAAAAAGATAAAAATGTCTGAATACCTAATGGTTCCCGATAAAAGAGGACAAAATTGTAGGCTGTAATAAAAATTGCTGTGGATATAAGCAAAGGGAGGATCTATCTTGTGTGCTGTCAAAGGTTCTAAATAAAAACAATGGATTAAACCCAGGAAAGAAGGGAAAGTCTGGGGAATATTGGGGTAAAATGAAAGTTGTAAGATTATTTTGTTCTATGGGAAATATTTGAAAAGAATATGTGAAGTGGGGGATATACAGTTTTAAAGAACAGATCAAATGACCTATTAAACTTTATGTCATCTGTAAGGTTGACATCTATATTCAGAGAATCAAATGTTATAAACCTCAGTATCACTGATATTTTCAATAAAAGAAGTTAATCTGGCACCTTGTTCCTGTATAAGAAAAATATAAAATATTTTATTTAACATGTAAATGTTAAATAATGTTAAATGAATAATTTTGGATACTAACTAAAAGAACTGAGGTACTCGGGGCCATCACAACTCATTCAGCAGAAACATTCACTTGCAAACATAGCACGATTAGCTGCAAGAACAGATGCCAGGTTGTTTCATATCATCCATCTGAATTTTCCCATCCTGCCTTTGCAGAACTGATGCGGAGAATGATGCTGATTGCCAAACGCACTTCCACGTGCTGGGCCAAAGTTAATTACACAGGACTTAGGCTGACTTAGACCTTCTTAGGATCCAGCACATGAGGATGCTCATTACGTTGGGAAATGAATGACGCGCGCTGCCCTACTGATGTATGTTGTAACCATTAACTCAAGGGCAGTCACAGAGAAAACTATGAAGGAAGTAAAATCAGTAGAGCATAGACACTATTTGCTAAGTGCCAGTTGTTAATCCAGGGTAGGGAGTTAATTTTTAAAGGAAGAGTTTGCGATAAGAGATTGGTGCATTCTCCCACATCTCCCAGACGGATTGCACCTTGCTGGGATATGGAACCCGGTCTGGGAGCGACGGTGAGGACAGTGCAAGCATTTTTTCTTCCTGAGCTTGTCTGTTGTCATTACTTATTTTGCTACATTTTATGACTCCTGTTTCCAGATGGCAATTTATAGCTTAACTGAATAGATATATAAAAAAGGTAGTTTTTCTCCTGTTTTACATATATATTCCTCCAATATACATCACAGCAAATGTATATTGTGTTTCAAAGTGCTGCTGAAATGGCACGGGCTGTACACTGGGGTGATTTTTCCCAGGTGCACTTTTACCTATGGTGGTGCAGAGAAGAGACTGAAGAAATGCCAGCTCTTTTCTTCCCCCTTTCTTTAAGACTGCCTGATACAAGATGAGCCATTCACATGCCATGTGGAAGGGCAGCCACCCCATGTAGAACAGGGCAGTATCTGGTAGTGGCTTTTTATGGGGCAGTTCCTTTACTTTGGTTTGCCTGTTTTTGGAAGTAAGTTAATTTAAGAGGGATGGTTCCTTTGCTTGCAAAGTGTTTTAGGCCGAACTTTGGGTAATCAATGTGTAACGCAAACTAGTTTTGAGACGTTTCTTTGGTTTATGTTATGGAGAGATGAACGAGTGCTTGGCGATGGTGCTCATGAAGTACTCAGGATCTGTTAGCAGTCCTGATTTTCTAAAACTAGATTTCTCACCCCACTACTGTAAATCATAAATCCAAAGAGTTTGAATGTGGATGTGTGCTAATGCATGAACTCCTTAAGCACTCATGTCTGCATTCATTTTCTTTGAGTCACCATTGTTGAATCTGCCCTGGCTGCTGCTCAGATCCTACTGATGACCATGCTGATGTTCTATATTTGTTCTTTGTGAAAATAACTTGTCCAATGTATTACTGCAGCAATTTGATCATTGTTTATATAGCGGGCATCTTTTGAGCTAACTTGGTATAAGCAATGCTTTGATTAAACTGCCTAATGCTTTAAGCTCTTTGGAAGAGTTATAGATATTCATGTTTTCATTTTACTTTTCTGTCTTTTTTGTTTCCTTTTAAGTACATAATTATTAGAATTTGTATAATTGTATTGAAAATTAGGCTAAACATCAGGTATTCAGTTACACAGTATCTTCGAGAAAATGCAGATGAGCCTCTAAACCAGGCAGTTGCTGCCTCAGTGGCGCCTTCAGACTGTCACTGACTCGCAAATTGAGTAATTTTGTATGATGATATTCACACTGTCCTTTATCACCTTCTGAGTAGTGCAATACCGTGCAAGAATTGCTTCCATCTCCTAGGGAGGGAAATTACTTTTCATTTTCTGTGTGAACAACTGACTATTTAGGTCTTGAATTCATCTAGGTACCTTACCTTTCATCTGCTAATTAGAGTCCTGCTCTCGTTAGGTACCATCTGCAGGCAACGGAGAGAGACAGGCACTTCTGCAGGGTGATTCTTCCCCCCCTCACCCACCGTTCAGGCTTTGAGATGAACCTGAGAGGTTCCTGCAGAGAGAATCTGTGATGTCTGCATTCCTAAAATAGGCACCTCAGGTAAACACCTGAAGTTACCAGCTAAACTGCACGCTGGCATTCAATTCTTATAACTTTAACCATTTACGTGTTAGGTCGGTGAACCCAGGGATGTGTCCATGATTTACTCAGTCATTAGAGGGAGAAGGTATCTCCTGGCCAGGATCAGTCAGCTAGATAGATGTTGTACATAGATGGGATGAGTCATGCTCGGCGGGTTTCTGTCTCTTTCTGTCAATGATAAAGTGTCTGGAATAACTACCTTGGAACAGGGACCTAACTTGTAGATGGCCGAGAGAAATCTCATCCTAAGTGATAATGGAAAGTATCAATTTTGCAACTTACTAGTCATATTGTAATTTATCCAGTTGGATAAAATAGGCAGCAGGATGCAAAGTCCCCTGTATTTTTCTGAGTATCACTCAAGGTTATTAGGCTCTGATTTGTCTGAAGAGTGGGAAAATAGCTCAGTCTTCCTTGCCATTATCTCAATTACTTAGAGCTGTACAGAAGATTTTATGATATGGAGCTGAACAGTCACTACACTAATTTTATGTAATGCATCAGGTAGCTAAGATATTAACTGGGTAAACTGGAATGGAACTTCCAACTAAGTTGTGATGCCATGATAGAGAAAAAAGATAGATTTAACTGTAGATACTCTGAATCCATTACAAGAAGGGATGGAGAAAAGACTAATGTTGTTGAAGTATGGGATAAAGATTATAGGTTTTGGGAAAATTTTTATATTCCTAGGTCTTGATCATCTATTTTTGATAACAATTCCTGCAATGAATTTTTAGTGGTTTATAGAATTTTAAATAATTTAAAAGTCCTAATAAATCTGTAATAATATATGACGCAAGAGTGGAAAAATTCCTCACAAAGCTACACAGACCAGCCTTGGACAAGTTGCTTGGTACTGGCTTGAGTGGTCTTGGATGAGTTCTGCAGTGCAGAAGCAAGATCAAGTGTGAGTTTAAAGTTAAAATCACTCTAGTGTTACTGGCTGCAGTGTGCAGAAATTCAAAGTTTGGTTTTGCTCAAGAAGGAAATAAATGAGACTAAATCTGAGGTTTTCATCTCTGCAATTGGAAAAAAAAAAAAAGGGCCTATATTTTTAAACATAGGAACCATAAGAGGGACATAGATCTGTTGGAGCGAGCCCAGAGGAGGGTCACAAAGATGATCCAGGGGCTGAAGCACCTCTGCTATGAGGACAGCCTGAGGGAGCTGGGATTGTTCAGCCTGGAGGAGACTCTGAGGGGACCTTATAACTGCATTCTAGTACCTGAAAGGCACCTACAGGAAAGCTGGAGAGGGACTTTTTACAAGAAAGTCCGGCAATAGGACAAGGGGAAATGAATTTAAACTGAAGGAGAATAGGTTTAGACTGGATCTTAGAAAGAAACTCTTCAGTACAAGGGTGGCAAGCCTCTGGAATAGTTTGCCCAGAGAAGTTGTGGATGTCCCCTCCCTTGAGATGTTCAAGGCCAAGTTGGATGAGGTCTTGAGCAACCTGATCTAGTTGAGAGGCGTCTCTGCCCATGGCAGGGAGGTTGGATTAGATGATCCGTAAGGTTCCTTCCAACCTAGGTCATTCTGTGATTCTATGAATTCTGGTCAGTGCAACGTCGAAATACCTATTTTGAGACTCTTGGTTAAAATTTCTGAATTAGCCTTACACTGGTTTTAATGCTTCTGGAGACAAATATGTGGCACCAGAAACTGGAAGGGGTTTTCAAAATTACTTCAGTTCTTATATTTCTACACTGGTTTGCAATGAAATTGTGAGCAGCCTTTAAAGGCTATATCTAGCAAAAAATTCTGCAGTGTGTCTCATCTACTGAATTATGATGCTGTCTGACATTATCTGCATCCAGAAGGTATTATATATATTATGCATCAACCAAAAGAAAGAATTCTAAGTCAGACACATTTGAATACTGCAGAATTCAAAGAATACAATCTCAAAAGGGTCCTCTGGAGATCATCTGATTGTCCCTTGCTTTCCATAGTTAGGATTAATTATACCTACATCTTCCTTGAAAGATTTCCCAACTCCCCTAAACAAAGTATTCTACTGTTTATCTGCTCTTACTGCTACAAAATTTTCTAATATTCTCTTTAAATCTTTGTTAATGTGACTGAGATTCAATAGTCCTTGTCTAACCCCTAGTGGACATGAAGAATGTAACCATCCTTTCATCCTTTTCATTCCTTTTTCCATTTCATGCCAATAATCTAATACTAATAATCTCCTTTAAAGAAATATCCTTCATTCCTTCAGTCTTACCATGCTGTATTTCTTAGAACTCTATTGATCTCCATGTTCTGCTGCATCTTTGGTATTCTACTTGGTTGACTTCTTCTACCCCCATATAAATTTTTGCATATGTCTCTACTGAGTTAAATCCAATTTTTTCCTGGTTGTTCTTTCCATGAGAGAATTATGTGGTTTTTTGCACCCCAGGCCAGACCTCAGGAAGACCCATAAGCCATCCATATTGTAAGCTACACTAAGCAAAAAGTAACCACTTGTCTGAAGATACGGGCAAGCATCTATCAGGATTTGGAAGAGGCTATGCACGCTGAGGTGACACAGAATTTTAGTGCATATCAACACAACACACACATACGAATATATACACCTTTCTGCAATTTCACTATCATCCATATGTGCACATGTCACAGTAACATAGTCCTATTGCTACATGACTCTAGCAAACAAGAGTTACTAACTGGGCAACTGGACATTCTCATTTGTGGGTTTTTTACATCTTTCTTTTTTGTTATATCAGTGTATATTTTCCTGATCATTTTTTCTGCATTTTCCTGGCAATAAATTACTTCAGCTTAATATTTCTGCTTATATCTAACCAGTACAGAAATATTTACAAGCAAGAAGAAGCTGTTTTATAGAAAAAGAAAGCTATAAATAAAAAAAATCTCTTAATTCAAACAGGTGGCATGTTTTGGATTCATGGCAATTACTTTGGCCCAAAGAAGGTAACACAGACTGAGCCTACTCAAAGTGGATCAGCAGCTCTGGACAGGTTCTTATAAAACAGCCACAAGGAAAGACTTGGCTTTCTCTCTCTGCTATGGATAGGTGCCGCACTCTATAGCATTAATCATGTAAACACTTCCTCTTGTGCAAAGCTGCAACAGGTATTTAGGGCAGTATCAGAGCACGATGTATATTAATTGACCCTAAAACTATTCTTAAAATACCAAGCAGTGGTTTATAGATAATTATGTATTATAAAACTGCTTGAAGTAGTGAATAAAAGATGATCTACTAAACACGGATGCAAAATGGTTGTATATCCTGTGGAGACTGGAAGTGATTGACTTCTTTGTAAATTAATTTCGGAAATGAACGAGTATTTCCTTATGCTTTCCTTAAAAAATTAGTATGATAAAATCCCACTTGAAGAAACAGGAGACTTTAACTCTCATCTAGTCCATTATTAAGTTCCTCTCCTATCTAGGAGCAAGTGGCTTCAGGAGTAATGTAACAGGAGAGAAAGAAATGCTTCTTAACTTTGTTTTTTTCACTACTGATATGATACTCAGAGGGGAATTCTTACATTTGTAAGATTTCCCCAGCTTGCAAGATCTTCACCCTCTTTCTGTAAACTGATCATATCCTTTGTGTTCAGCGAAACATCTGTCCTAGGTGATTTACTCTGTTTGCTCAACATAGAAGCAAGAAAAGAGCAAAAAAAACCACACCACCATCTAAAACAATCCTACATGAAGGTTTTGAACTTTTTAGGCTGTATCTCACTATCATATTCTGTTTGTTGCATAGTGATCTGATTACAGCTGTGTTTGTTAGTAAGTAAGTTCTAATACCTGTTGTTGAGGTACAGAACACAGAACTGGAATTAAGTAGTTCACTCTGTTTTATACAGGTGTTCCAGAAGCTCATGTATCATTTTTTTATATAATTGTTTTCAAGCACAGTCAAGCATAGAAGAAACTGTAATGGTTCTCAAATGACCAGTTGAAGAGTATATATTAAAAAAAAACCCTTCAGAAATTCTATTTCTGTATAGCAAAGAATTAAATTATTGAAAAGCATGTGTAGTCTAGACATGAAATTCTCATAGAAATTGTCATCTCCTGAAGTTATTCCTTTAGGGCCTAAAAAAATTGGGTAGTGCCATGTTGAAGTGTAGTGTAAATTCTATAATGTACAAAACCATTTTAAGACCATGTAAGATAAATAACCGTGAGCACTGATGCTGCTGCCCAGAATCACCATTTCACTTGCCACAGGTCTCCCCGAGTTTATTTTGGCACTGGTCTTTACGACTCTAAGTAGTTCTTTTTATGTCTTTAATATGTAGATTGCTAGCCTGGGAAGACACTTACCTTTTCTATACTGCTTTGCAATCCAAATGAACTGCTACCTCTGCAGCTTTCACAAGTCATTTAAATTCGTTTCACAAGCAGGTGAAGCAGTTCAGAGGCAGTTTATAATGCAGATTTTCTTTACGGCCACATTCCAGCTGTGTTAGGTGTCAAAATTCACGGGTATGAGAGCTGGCTGGTAAGCAACCTCCTGGTAAGCAACTCCAGCCCCTGTGAAAAGCCTTGACTTTTTTGTTTTAAATTCAAATTCAGGTAACCATCTTCACACAGAAAGTTTTCGACCTACTTTAATTAGCACTTTTCTCAGTAGGCTTGGTAAATTGAACTCTTACTTTTTTGAAGTTAACTGACACTGGGATCTGTTTCTTCAAGCTCTATTAAACTGTGATTCCTATTTATTTAAATAATTAAATTTTTAAGTTATTTTAGAAGGGTATAAAGACTTTTCCAGACTGAATTTACAATTATTAAATTGTTCTTCATATGGAAATTACAAGCAAAATTCCCCAGGTCTGATTCCTCTGTCACTCTGGCAGAAACAAATAAGGAATACCCTCTAGCAGTCTGTGCTAAATGGACAGATTATTTCTAGATAGATCTAGTTAGAAATGGATACTAATCTATTTCTGATTTCTGCAGAAGCGACATGTAAGTAAGTCAGTAACAAGCAAATAAAACAAATAATCGGGAGAGACCTCTACAGCCCTTGAACTTTTTGCAAAACAAGGCAAAGATTGATCATAACCTTTTAATACCTACATTTCAGAACTTCCAGTGCACGAATAGTTACAGCAAATCTGTAATGAGCTTTTACTATCATTGATTTCACAAGCAGGGTGATGGAGGGGGAAAAAATGCAGAGTCAGCTGAGAAGTTTTGAATTCTCTGGACAAAGAGCTAATTTAACTCAAGAAGTTCTCAGCAGAAAATCCTTGAGATCAAAGCCCAAATCAAGTTCAGCATATGGAAAGGTGAAGAGAATGACAAGCTACAAGTAAAATACTGCTGGATGGCAACTGCTTGATAAATCTATATTTTTTGACAGAAAATGCTAATCTGTTAAAAAAAAAAAGAAAAAGGCAAGCAGAGGACCAAACAGAAACTTGTAGGCAATATAGGCTTCTCTAAGCAATTCATGTAACTCCACCTTGACTAGTCAAATACTGTTTCTCGTACTTGGAAGCTGCTGCAGTCTGGGGCCCACTGTGTTGGGGTAAGATAGAGCTGAAGGTGATTTTGGCTGAGCAGGACTGCCTGTCTGTGTTGCAGTAGCGACTGCTGCTCATGCCTCTCCAGCTGAGAGACAGGAGAGGACTCTAAGACCTTTGGTCACCCCAGCCAGAGCTGCAAGAGTTTCCAGACTCTCTCCTTCCTCCTCTCCTGCTCTCTCACCTGCCTCCTTTTACACACCTACACAACCTGTCCAAAGCAATAGCAATTCGCCTTGGGAGTCCTGTGTGTATCTTTGCTTGGGGCAATGATACATCTTTGTGTTTGGGGTGAAGGGTAAGGTTATTCAGCAAGGTTAGTTTATTCCTGGTCAGTATCATACATTGCATCTTGTACTCTGTGTTATTCTTAATGACTACAGCTAATAAAAACATTAGTATTTTAGAAAAATGTGGGTGGAGAACGTTAGCATGGATTTTGCATGTCTACCATGTGAATGACATCCAGGTGGATTATACTGCCATTACAGAAAAGAAAGGTTCTGACCCCTAAGAACACACAAAAAATAAAGTCTGGCAGCTGAGAACAAGAAGCAGGATTTGCTGGGATCCAGTGATCCTCGTAAATGGCAAGAATTTAGGAGTACAGGGAAGACTGGTAAGTGCTCCTTGTACTCTCCAGTATTTACAATGGGAAGGATCCAGGAGGGTTTAGTTCCTTTTCTATGCTGTTGTGGCAATGATGTGTGCTTCTCTGCAAGTGAATAGACCAGATTCTTGCTAAAGGCACAATCCCAAATGTCCACGACATTAATGAATGTGGGCTCATTGGTATAAATTTGCGCAGATGCACCTGAGTTACCTGCACTGTACAGGTTTTCATCAGTGAGAATCTGGGACTAAACAAGCTTCAGAAGCATCCTGTGCTGTTGCTGCTGGTTTAAGCTGGAGTTTAGTTTCCCAAACCTTTTTTGCACTTGGGCTAGATGAGGGAAGGATGTCCCTTTCTTTATGCCTTTGTTAAAGCTGCTGCTTTCAATACGTACACATGACACACAGGAATATATTTTTCTTGACATGAAATCATTTCACTCAGATTGCTTTTAGCTTTCACATTTGAAGATATAACTTGGAAGTGCTTTGGCATAGATTGACATAAAACACAATGAGACATGAAAAGCAATCAGGTAAATAAGAAAATTCTTATTTACTAATTTTTACAGTGCCTATTGTCATGGCAGTTTGGCAAGGGATTAGAAGGATTTAAATGTAAATTAGATCTGTCTAAAATGAGTTAG